>NC_092384.1:44355552-44493052 GCF_030028105.1 Mobula birostris
TTCTACATTCTAGGGAATAAAGTTCTAACCTATTCAATCTTTCCTTATAACTCAGGTCCTTCAGTCCCGACAATATCCTTGTAAATTTTCTCTGTACTCTTTCAACCTTATTTACATCTTTCCTGCAGGTAGTTGGCCAAAACTGCACACAATACTTCCAAGTAGGCCCCGTCAATGTCTTATACAACTTCAACATAACATTCCAACTCCTGTACTCAATACATTGATCTAGGAAGGCCATTGTGCCAAAAGCTTTCTTTACAACTCTATCGACCCACAACATCACTTTCAATGAATTATGGACCAATATTCTCAGATCCCTTCGTTCCACTGGACTCCTCAGTGCCCTGCCACTCGCTGTATAAGCCCAACCCTGGCTGGTCCTCCTAATGTGCAACACCTCAGACTTGTCTGCATTAAACTCCATCTGCCACTGTCCAGCCCATTTTCCCAGCTGGTCCAGATCCTGCTGCAAACTTTGATAAACTTTGCTGTCCACTACACCTCCAATCTTGGTGTCATCCTCAAATTTGCTGATTCAGTTAACCATATTATCATCTAGGTTATTGATAAAAGATAATAAACAACAATGAAGGACCCAGCACTGATCCCTGCAGCTCTCCACTAGCTACAGGTCTCCAGTCATAGAGGCAAAAGTCAACTACCACTCTCTGGCTTCTCCCAGAAAGCCAATGGCCAATCCAATTTACCATGTCATCTTGAATGCCAAGTAACTGATCCTTCCTGAGCAACCTCCCATGCAGGACCTTGTCGACTGCTTTGCTGAAGTCCATGTAGACAACATCCACTGCCTTGTCTTCATTAACATTCCCAGCAACTTCCTTGAAAAACTCTATATGATTGGTAAACATGATCTACCACGCACAAATCCATGCAGACTATTCCTCATCAGTCCTTGCCTATACTCATATATGTGAGTATATATATCACATATCCACTCCCTTAGAATACCTTCCAATAACTTTACCACTACTGATGTTAGGCACTCTGGTCTATAATTTCCCAGTTTATTCTTAGAGCCTTTCTTAAACAGCAAACGTTAGCTATCATCCAATCCTCCAGTACCTCACCTGACGCTAAGGATGATTTAAGTATCTCTGCTAGGGCCACAGCAATTTCTGCACTTGCCTCCAACAATCTCTGAGGGAACACCTTCTCAGGCCCTGGGGACTTGTCCACCCTAATTTGCCTCAAGATAGCAAACACCTCCTCCTCTGTAATCTGTATAGGATCCATGATCTCGCTGCTGTTTTGCCTCACTTCTATAGTGTGTTCACCTCCTGAGAAAACACTGATGCAAAAAATCAACTTAAAATCTCCCAATCTCTTTTGGCTCCATGCATAAATTACCATTCTGATCTTCCAGAGGACCAATTTTGTCCCTTGCAATCCTTTTGCTCTTAACATATCTGTAGAATCTCTTAAGATTCTCCTTCACCTTGACTACTATGGCAACGTCATGCCTTCTTTTAACCCTCCTGATTTCTTTCGTAAGCGTTCTCTTGTATTTCTTATAATCTATAAGTACCTCATTTGTTCCTACCTGTCTATACCTGCTATGCACCTCCTTTTTTCTTAAACAGGGCCTCAATATCTCTCAAAAACTAAGGGTCCCTAAACCTGTTGACCTTGCCTTTTATTCTGACAAGCACATATAAGTTTTGTACTCTCAAAATTTCACTTTTGAAGGTCTCCCACTTACCAAGGACATCTTTACCACAAAACAACCTGTCCCAATCCATAGGTGCCAGACCGTTTCTGGTATCATTAAAAATTGGTCTTCCACCTCTTTAGAATCTCAACCCATAGACCAAATCCATCTTTTTCCATATTTACTTTGAAACTACTGGCATTATGATCGCTAGATGCAAAGTGTTCCACTACACAAACTTCTGTCACTTGCCCAGCCTCATTCCCTGATAGGAGCACACACTCTCATTGGGACTTCTATGTACTGAATAAGAAAATTTTCCTGAATGCATTTAGCAACCACTAAACCATCTGGTCCTTTTAGAGTATGGGAGACCCAATTAATATGTAGAAAGTTAAAATCTCCTACTATCACGACTTTATGTTTCTATGCTACAGTTGGAAGATCTCACCTGCTTAAAAAGGGCGACAATTATACCAGTACCCAATAAGAGCAGGGTGGGCAGCCTTATTGATTATTATCCAGTAGCACTTACTTCCATGATGATGATGTGCTTTGAGAGGTTGGTTATGACTAGAATTAACTTCTATCTCAGCAAGGACCTTTACCCACTGCAATTTGTCTATCACCATAATAGGTCTTACACTGGATGTGATCTCATTGGCTCTTCATGTGGCCTTGGATTGCCTGGACAATACAATTACCTATGTCAGGATGCTGTTTATTGACTAGAGCTCAGCATTTAACGCAATCATTTTTACAGTTCTGACTGAAAAGCTCCAGAACCTGGGCCTCTGTACCTCCCTCTACAACTGTATCCTTGACTTCCTAACCGGAAGACCACAATCTGTACGGATCGGAGACAACATCCTTACCTCACTGACTATCAGCACTGGCACATCTTAGGGATGTGTGCTTAACCCACTGCTCTACTCTGTCTACACCCGTGATCACGTGGCTCGGCACAACTCAAATGCCATCTATAGATTTCCTGATGATATTACTATTGTTGGGAGAATTTCAGATGATGATGGGAGGGTGTACAGGAGCAAGTTATATCAGCTAGTTGAGTGGTGCTGCAACAACAACCTTGCACTCAACGTCAACAAGACCAAAGAACTAGATCAAGGTTCAAAGTAAGGTTTATTATTAGAGTGCATACAGCTGGTGGTGTAGTGGCATCAGCACTGGATTTCAAGGCAGATGGTCCTGAGTTCGAACCCAGCTGGGTCCCAACCTGGGCAGCAGCAGTATCTGCACGGAGGAAAGGCCTGGCAATCTACTTCCATATCTTGTCATGAAAACCTTATGGACACTATAGTCCTTGAGGTCACAAGGAGTTGGACTTGACTTTTTGACTGAACAACAGCAACAAACATACATGTCACCTTTTACAATACAGATTCTTTTTCTGTGGGTATATTTAGCAAATATATAGAACAGTAACTGTAAACAGAATCAGTAAATTGTAAACATCACAAACTGTAAATAAACTGTGCAAATGCAGATAATAAATAAATAGCAATAAATAACAAGATAAAAGAGTCCTTAAATGAGTGTAGCTATCCCCTTTTGTGCAAAAGCCTGATGGTTGGTGGGTAGTAACTGTTCTTGAACCTGGTGGTGTGAGTCCTGAGACCCTTGTACCTTCTACCTGATGGCAGCAGTGAGAAAAGAGCATGGCCGGGGTGGTGAGAATTTTTGATGACCGATGCTTCTTTTCTTCGGCAACATTTCAGTTACCTGTGATCAATGGTTGGGAGGTTTTTAACCGTGATATACTGGGCTAAATCCACAGCCTTTAGTAGGATTTTCTGGTCAAAGGCATTGGTGTTCCCATACCAGGTTGTAATGCAGCCAGTCAGCACTACCCTTCGTAATATTCAGGACCTTTTCAAGGAGCAATGCCTCAAAAAGGTGGCAGTCATCACACACTTAACAATTTAGTAACACCTTCTTCCCCTCTGCAACCTGGTTTCTGAATAGGAATTGAGCCCATGAACACTACCTCACTACTTTTTTAAATTTCTATTTTTACACTACTTATTTAATTTAGCTATTTAAATCATATATACTTACTATAACTCAGTGTTTTTCTGAATTATTATGTATTGCTTTGTACTGCTGCTGCAAATCCCATGACATTTGCCATTGATGTTAAACCTGGTTCTGATTTTTGTGACAATCTGCAATCTCTCTTCAAATTTGTTCCTCTGAATCCCGTGGTCTGTTGAGTGCTCTATAATACAGCCCCTTTAATGCAGTCATACATTTCTTGTTCCTCATTTCCACCCATAAAGCTTCACTGGATGAATTCTCCAGTCTCTCCTGACTGACTGAACACTGCCATGACATTTTCCCGACTAGTAATGCCACCCTTCCCCCTTTAAGCCTTCTTGCTCTGTCACATCTAAAACAATTGAGCCACTACTCCTGCCCCTCCTGCAACCAAGTCCCATTAACGGCTACAATATCATAATTCCATGTGTTGATCCATGCCCTGACTCATCCGACTTTCCTACAATACTTCTTGCATTGAAATATACGCAGCTCAGAACATTAGTCAGTCCACGTTCAACCTTTTGATTCCTGCCTTGTCTGAGTTCTTAACAAGATTTGTCTCCACAACCTGTCCACAATCTTTTCTGGCACTCTAGCTTCCATACCCCTGCTTCTCCAGTTTAACCCAAACATCCTTCCCCTCACCCTGCAAACCTTCCTGCTGGCATATTCATTCCCCTCCAGTCTAGGTGCAAACCATCTCTTCTGTACAGGACCCACCTTCCCTGGAAGAGAGTCCAATGATCGAAAATCTGGACACCTCCCCCCACACCAGCTCCTTAGCCACATTTTAAACTGTATGGTCTTCCTATTTCTAGCCTCACTAGCTCGTGGCAGGGGTAAAAATCCTGAGATCACAACCCTGGAGGTCCTGCCCTTTAACTTACTACTTCAATCCCAGAACTCACTTTGCAGAACCGCATCTTTCTTCCTATCTATGTAATTTGTACCTACATGGACCATGATCTCTGGCTGCTCACATTCTCACTTAAGAATGTGAAGGACTCACTCCAAGGTGTCCCAGATTCTGGCATCTAGGAGGCAACATACCATCCAGGAATCTCGTTCTCGTCCACAGAACCTCCTTTCTGTTCCCCTAACTAATGAATCCCCTATCACCACAATGTGCCTCTTCTCCCCACTTCCTTTCTGAGCTACAGAGCCAGACTCAGTGTGGGAGTCCTGATCTCTGCTAGCTCATTTCCCCTCTCCCCACAACATTATCTAAAGTGGTATACCATTTTACCATTTGTTGAGGGGGATGCCCACAGGGATGCTCTGCACTGGCTAAATGAACCCCTTTCTCCATCCTGACTGTCACCCAATTTCCTGTGACCTGCACCTGGGGTGTAACTACGTCCGTATGTGTCCTGTCTATCACCCCTCAGCCTTTCGAATGATCCAGAGTTCATTCTGTTCCAGCTCCAACTCCTTAATGCTGTTTGTTAGAAGCTGCAGCTGGATGCACTTCTTGCATGTGAAGACATCAGAGACACTTAAGATCTCCCTGCCTTCCCACAGCCCGCAAGAGGAGCATTCAACTATTCTGCCTGGTATCCCTACTGCTCTAATTGTGCAATTATAAAAAAAAGAAACAATAAATAAACTAAAAAAAATTACTGATAGCTTATTACCTTCTCTCACTCAAGTCTCTCTGCACTGAAACCATGAAGAGCTGAAGCCTCAAATCCCCATTCTAACACTGTCCCCTCCAACAAAGGCCCCTCTGCTTGCCCCTGCCTTATGTTTATTTGTCCTTGCTAATGAATCCTGATCTCTGATTGGCCACTGTTTAAATGCCTAAACTTCCATGAAGCACTGCTTTTTAATGCACGGTCGCTGACCTGTGTGAGTCACCTCTCCTCTCACTCCCGATCTCTGATTGGCCACTGTTCAAACGTATCTCTAAATAAAATATTATAAAATTACAAGGGATCTGCACAGACTAAGATCTAGATCTCTTAATGGAGGTTTTGAGAACTAAGGGGCATCAATTTAAAGTAACTGAAGGATGAATTAGAGGATGGATGAGGTAAAATTAAATCAGTAGGAAGGTGTTAAGGGTTTGGATCTCACTGTCTTCTGGAGGCAAAAAGTTCTTGAATGTGGAGGTGAAGAGTCAGAAGCTGAAGGGTTAAGGACTTAGTGTTGTGTTGAAAGGAAAGATCAGGTAGGCAGCTCTCTTTCAACTGGCACAAATGTAGCTAGCTGAATGCCACCCATCTGTGTTGTAAACTGTCTGATTTTTGTGATCATTAAGCTTTTCTATAGGCAGATAATATTAATGAAGGAATTACATATGTTTGGGACAATTGTTAGCAGTGATATTTAACATTAGTCAGTGAAAAGCTTTTTTTTTAATTAAAAGTAACACAAATTTAAGGTGTGGTGTTATTAAAGCTCTGTGATCTTGCAATACAAAAATTCTAAATTCAGAATAATAGCTGGCCTGGAGCACTGTATACAGTAGCCTTTAAAATGGCACCTTCGCTGATAAATCTGCATTTTTTTAATACTGCATTCTCAAATATATACATTTTTACTGCAGTTGAGTCTATTTTAAACTAAATCAGTTCAAGATATGGTCAATTAGCAGTCACTGAACAGGGGCATAAACCTAACAGTGAATATCACTCCCTACATCTTATATGGATGCCCCACTAAATGAAACAGTCTCAGATGAAGGCTGGGATCCCAAATCCCATGCAGAGGGCCACCCCTGTCATTCAAAGCAGAGATATTAATGTGAGAACAAAACTGGCCACTTATTAACAGGCTCTGTAGAGAAAAACACAGGCAAGCACAATTATCTTTATCTGACACCATGCAGGTGTGGTCAGAAGTAATTGTGTAAACATCAATCGGGCATTTGTTCACCATGACAGCGTGTGTGTGGCTCAGCTCCCTTGTTCTCTTGACAAAGTACATGGCCTTCTGGAGGGTTGGAGACTTCCCAAACTTGTGGGAACGAGTAAGTAAACAACTGGATGCTCAGCTTACAGTAAGAGAAGCTGTGGAAGCCATATGGGGGGATGTAATCTGGTAAAGTTCCAAGTACAGACAGCTTCTCCTCTGTTTTATATATAGAAAAAGGCCTTGTCTTTATTGTGTCCAAACAGGTTTGTCTATACAATTATGCCTGGAAGCCTAGAATCCTACATAGCTCAAATCTGGATGTGGTATTCCAGTGCATTAAAAAGTGGAGGGGGGGGGGGGGGAACGTGTTTGAACGTGTTTCCTGTCACCTGGTTATCCCCTCACAATTTGAATTCTTATGTTTTAGATGGACAGAAAGACAGCTTCTGTCAGACCTGTACAGGCAGGCACCTCCCGGTCTCCACTCAGCTAACAGGAGTCACATCCCACTCATTTCTAACCCATCACCTGCAGCCTATTTAAACCTAGCTCTTATCCACAATCCTTGTTCACTCGTATGAACTAGCCAGCTTCAACCATTTGTTCTTAGCCTTCAGTTATCTTGTTATGTTACGTATCAGTTCTCTCTTGTTTTGTGGTCCCTCATAGCTTGTTATTTTTGCAGTTTATTAGTAAAACATAGTTTACTGCTAAATTGTCTCTGCTGCTCTGCTTTTGGGTCAAGCTTCCTCTACATTTCCTGACAGCTTCTTTTCTTCACCCAGATCAAATATCTTTTATTAAACTTGGGTAGGTTTTGCTACCCAAATCATAAGATTTGATCGTATCTATCAATACTTATGTGTCTGTGACTATGAGTACAGGTATGTGAGTTTGTGAGTTTATCACCATTTCATTATAGTTCCACATGATTTCTATTTGGGTTATTAACTTCAGCTAAGCATTTTTGAAACTGAGAAAACAGAATGGCTTAATAAGTGTTGACTTGCTGATGCTTCATATAAGGAACCCTTTGCTTTCCTTCCACATTTAGGTTAGAGACTTTAAGCACAGAAATAGGATACCAGTCTGAAGATTTCTGTCAGCAGACAAATTATCCACTGTATAAACGTGTATCATTGGCAGCAGAGCGAGGACTCCATCATGTTGCATTTCTGAGGGCCCAAAATAAGCATAGTGAGGTCCCTGCATCCCTCCACATAAGATCAACATGAGCTTTTTCATGCTTACTGTGTTAAAATAATCACTGATTAAGATAGCCTATGCTGGCTTAAGCTGCTATCTTGCAACTTGCTTTTCCAGTCATGGTCATTGTGTATACCTGAGGGAATCTTCTCCTGAAAAGAACTCCTTCTTCACTGACTCAGATTATGCTGGACATTATGTAGTAAGAGAGGATGAATAGGAGCAGGAAGGTGATGCACCCAAAGAAGACTGTTCAAGTCTGCTGTTACTTCACCCACCCATCTTTATACTAGGGCAACGATTGAGGAGCAATATCTTTGAGAGGACTGTATCATCTGCTTTGGAAAGACCTGGAACATACATATCTACCTACCAGTGCCCCTCAGCCTTTGTGCTGTCTGCTCTTTGCAGGATAATTTGTTACCTGTGTATCCACCAGAGAGGTGACAAATGATATAGTTTGTACAACTGCTCACCAGCTGTGGAAGACTCTGCTTTTTCAGCTGTATGTGACTATAATGGAAGACACTGTTGTCACATCTATGTGTAGTCCCTAAGACCATAAGACAGAGGAGAAGAATTAGGTCATTCAGCCCATTGAGTCTGTTCCACCATTCCTTCATGGTTGATCCTGGATCCCTCTCAACCCCATACACATGCCTTCTTGCCATATCCCTTGATGCCCTGACCAATCAGGAAACTGTCAACTTCCACGGTAAATATACCCACGAACATGGCCTCCATCGCAGTCTGTGGCAGAGCATTCCACAGATTCATGACCCTCTGGCTAAAAAACTTCCTTCTTAAAATGTCGCCCCTCAGTTTTGAGGCTGTGTCCTCTAGTTCTAGATACCTGCACCATTGGAGACAACCTCTCCACATCCACCTTATCTAGTCCTTTCAACAATCGGTACGATTCAATGGGATTTCCCTGCATTCTTCTAAATCCCAGAAAATACAGGCACAAAGCTGTCAAAAGCTCCTCATATGTTAACCCCTTCATTCCCAGAATCATCCTTGTGAACCTTCTTTAGATTCTCTCCAATGACAGCACATCCTTTCTGAGATATGGGGCCCAAAACAGTTCACAATGCTCTGTGTGGCCTGACCAGTGTCTTACAAAGCCTCAGCATCATCTCATTGTTTTTATATTCTATTCCCCTTGTAATAAATGCCAACATTATATTTGCCTCCTTTACCACAGACTCAACCTGTAAATTAACTTTCTGGGAGTCTTGCATGAAGACTTCTAAGTCCCTCTGCACCTCTGATGTTTGAACTTTCTCCCCATTTAGTCAATAGTCTGCAATATTGTTCCTTTTACCAAAATACATTATCATATTCCCAGCATTGTATTCCATCTGCCAGTTTCCTGATCATTCTTCCAATTTGTCTAAGTCCTGCTGCAATCTCATTGCTTCCTCAACACTACCTACCCCTCCATCTATCTTCGTATCATCCACAAAACTTGCCACAAAACCATCAATTTCATTATTTAAATCATTGACAAACAATGTGAAAAGTAGCAGTCCCAATTCTGACCACTGAGGAACACCACTAGTCACTGGCAGCCTACCAGAAAATGCCCCTTTATTCTCACTCGCTGCCTCCTGCCTGTCAGCCATTCCTCTATCCATGCCAGTTTCTTTCCTGTAACACCATAGATTTTTATCTTGTTAAGCAGCCTTGTGTGTGGCACCTTATCAAATGTCTTCTGAAAATCCAAGTAAATGACATCCACTGCCTTTCCTTTGTCCACCCTGTTTGTCACTTCCTCAAAGAACTCTAACAGATTTGTCAGGCAAGATCTCCCTTTACAGAAACTACTAATTTTATCATTAGTTACCAAGTACGCTTCAACCTCATCCTTAATAATGGACTCCAACACTTTCCCAACCACTGAGGTTAGGATAACTGCCTATAATTTCCTTTCTTTTGCCTTCCTCCTTTCTTAAAGAGTGGAGTGACATTTGCAATCTTTCAGTCCTCCGAGTCCATGCCAGAATCAAGTAATTTGTGAATGATCCTGACCAATGCATCCATTATCTCTCAGAACTCCGGGATGTAGTCCATCTGGTCCAGATGACTTGTCCACCTTCAGACCTTTGAGTTTACCTAGCACTTTTTCCTTTGTACTAACAATGGCACGTACTCCTGCTCCCTGACACTCACGGACATCTGCACACTGCTCATGTGCTCCACAGTGAAGACTGATGCAAAGTACTCCTTAAGTTATTCTGCCTTTCCTTTGTCCCCCATTACTACCTCATCAGCATCTTTTTCCAGTGGTCCAATATCAATTCTCACCTCCCTTTTACTTTCTTAAGTAACTTGGAAAAAACTTTTAGTATCCCGCTTTATATTATTGGCTAGTTTGCCCTCATATTTCACGTTTTCCCTTATAGCGTTTTTAGTTGCCTTTTGTTGGATTTCAAAGAGCATCCACCATCCCACTCACTTTTGCTACTTTTTATGCACTTGCCTCAGCTTTTATACAGTCCTTAACTTCCCTTGTCAGCCACGGTTGCAGACCTCTGTCATTTAAGAACCTCTTCTTCTTTGGGGCATATTTATCCTGTGCCTTGTGAACTATTCCCAGAAACTTCTGCCACCTCTGCTCTGCCATCAACCCTGCCAGTATCCTTCTCTAATCCACCTGAGCAAGCTCCTTTCTCATGCCTCTGTAATTCCCTTTATTCCATTGCAACACTGATACTTGTGACTTATGCTCCCTCTCAAATTGCAGTATGTAGGCACTAGCCTACAAAGTACCCAGGACATCTTTCGGGAGTGGTGTCTCAGAAAAGTAGCATCTATTATTAAGGACCTTCAGCACCCAGGGCATGCCCTTTTCTCACTCTTATCATCTGGTAGGAGATACTGAAGGCACACACTCAGTTATTCAGGAACAGCTTCTTGCCCTCTGCCTTCTGTTTCCTAAATGGTCATTGAAGCTTTGGACATTATCTCACTTTTTTTAATATACAGTATTTCTGTTTTTGCACATTTTAAAAAATATATTCAATATACATAGTTGATTTACTTTTTATTATTATGTTTTATTTTATTTATTATTATTATTATTATTTCTCTCTCTGCTAGATTATGTATTCCATTGAACTGCTGCTGCTAAGGTAACAAATTTCATGTCACATGCCAGTGATAATAAACCTGATTATGATTCTGATTCTGAATTCAATCATATTATTATCATTGTCTCCTAAGGGTTCCTTAACATTAAGCTCCCTAATAAGATCTGGGCTATTACACAGCACCCAGTCTAAGTTAGCCTTTCCCCTAGTAGGCTCAAGCACAAGCTGCTTTAAAAAGCCATCTCGTAGACGTTCAACAAATTCCCTTTCTTGCGATCGGACACCAACCTAATTTTTCCAATCTCCTTGTATTTTGAAGTCCCCCATTACAATTGTAAGATTACCATTATTACATGCTTTTTCCATCTCCCTTTGCAATCTCAACCCCATATCTTGTCTACTATTTGGACGCCTATATATAATTCCCACAATGGATTTTTTACCCTTGAAGTTTCATAACTCCACCCACAAAGGTTCGACATTCCCTGATCCTATGTCACCTCTTTCCAAAAGTGTAATTCCATCTCTTACCAGCAGAGCCACATGACCAGCTATCCCTTCCTGCCTGTCCTTTCGATACAAAGTATATCATTTGATGTTAAGCTTCCAACCATGGCTTCTTTCAGCCATGACCCTGTGATGCCCACAATGTCATACTGACAAATCTCTAACTGCACCATGAGCTTGTCCGCCTTCTTCCAAATACTACACGAATTTCAATATAGCAGCTTCAGTCCTGCATTCTTCACCCTTTTGAAATTTACCTCTGTAGTACAATTTAACTCTGCATTATCTGTATTTGTACCCAATTATTGGCTTGTCCTTTCTTGCATTCATGTTACACCCATCATCTACTTATAAACCTACTAGCTCATCGTCACCTCTATCATACTGGTTCCATCCCCTGCCATATTAGTTTAAACCACTCCCAACACCTCTAGTAAACCTGCTCACAAGAATATTGCTTCCCCTCAGATTCAAGCATAACTATCCCTTTTGTCGAGGTCACACCTGCCCCAGAAGAGGTCCAAACTATCTAGAAATCTGAATCCCTGGCCCCTGCTCCAATTCTTCAGCCATGTATTTATCTGCCACCTCATTCTATTCCTATCCTCAAATGTCGAGTGGCATAGGCAGCAAACCTGAGATTACTACCCTTGAGGCCTTGCTTCTCAGCTTTCGTCTGAACTCCCTATATTCTGTTTTCAGGACCTCCTCACTTTTTCTACAAATGCTGTTGGTACCAATATGTACCATGACTTCTGGCTGCTCACCCTCCCTTTTCAGGATATTGTTGACACGTTCAGAAGCATCACAGACTCTGGCACCTGGGAGGCAAACTGCCATCCGTGTTTCTTTTTCATGCCCACAGAATTGCCTATCGAGTCCCCTAATAATGCTGCCATATTCTTCAGTTGCCTGTTCCTCTGAGCCACGGGGCCAGACTCAGTGACAGAGTCATGGTCACTGTTGCTTCCCTCAGGTAGGTCATCCCCCGCAACAGTACTCAAAATGGAGTACTTATTGTTGAGGGGGACATCCACAGGGGTACTGTCCATCATCTGACATTCTCCCTTCCCATTGAGTTATGGTCTACAGGAATTTCAGGCCTAACCCTACTCTCCAAGTTGTCCAATTGTGCACAATACAATTAGTTCCTGTGGAAGAAGCATACGTTTTAACTGAGTGCCCAGAGTTGAAATTCAGTTGGCCCCTTGCCTCATCTGACGGAAATAATTGGTCCAACTAGGTCCTCCCACCTTCTGAAACTGCATGAAAATGCCATAGTGACCACAGGCATGACTTGCCTTAGATATGACACCTCAGCTGAACGACCAGTTTAATCTGTTTGAAAGCAATGAGATCCGCCAGCACAAACTGTAATGTCACCTCCATCTGATCCTCAGTTTATGAACATAGGATCACAGATGTGTGGAATGTCTGATGCCGTCCAACGAGTGGCACCTGGTAGAAACCAATAAAGAGGCCAATAAAGGCTAAGTTGTGTATTTAAAAGCCACATTTTGTGGCTTAGGTAGGGAATGGGTAAAAGTGCAATCTCATAAATTGTTCTTGCAGCTTTTAGTGGGTCAAGTCTCTCAGTGGAATTTGTGACCCCCTGGCTCAGAGGCACAATGGTATTTACTCAGGCATGGCTGATGCCTAATACCCCAATCTAGAGTCAGCACTTAGATTAGTACAAATGAGCTTGGAAATCTGAGGTTATTATAAAGTTTTGTATAAATTATAATTCTATTGACACAATGTCCCAGTACCCATTTTGAATGTTTTCATACTGCAGCAGATAAGGAGCTGTACAACAAAATATACTTCATATAAAAACAGAGACCTGCATCTGGGAGATGGAAAAAATCTCCCATCTTGTGGCAGATCTCCAGTATTTAGGTGATTATCATTTGATTGCAAGATCAGTCAAAATCTGTAGTCAATTGTAAGGATGCAGTAACAGATATAATTCACAGCTTGCTTTTGCCTGAGCCAGGGACAAATAAGACCAAATGGATAAAAGGGCCAATAGGCAAAGGGTTTTCTCTCCAGGATACATTATAGTCTTGGGAAGTACTTTCCCTGTGACTGATGCTCCAAGTTGATGTATGTGCCAACTCGTAGACTAGAAATGCTAACAATCTAAACCTGATTAACTTGTTCTGCATATTTATAGAGCACAGAGGAAAGTGTATTAAGTCTTGCATTCAAGAAATCCTGGTAGCCATAGCTACAAAATGTAAAAAACAGTGGTCACCATTTTCATCACAGAAAGTCTGCCAATGTCAGTGTCTTCTTTGGAACAGAAGTAAATGTGGAGAGACTTCAAGAGCACACATTGGTAAACCATTCAAGTAGCATACTTGAAGAATGAGTGATTGAGGAACAATTACATAATGTAAATTTCTTCAATAATGAGTGCAAATGGAAGCATGGTTTTAGGATCATCTGACAGCAATGGAGTTAGAGAATAACAATTAACAAGTGGTGAGTGTTACACTTCTAATTTGCAGAAGATGATACAGGTCCTCCCTAGTTAAAAACACAGTACTTATAGACACCCCTTATATATGAATGAGCATTTTAAAATCAAGCGGGATGCATGGGGATGGACCTATGGGCAGCAGAAGGGCTACCACATTTTCTGTCAGCTGTGAACAGCACGTTTCCATGTACCTTCTCTCCCCACTGCCCCTACTCTCCATCCCCTCTGCCACCCCTAGGTGCAACAATGAGAGGCTGGGTCAAGCTGAACAGCGCTGTGAACGCTAAGCAAACTTACTCACTCACCCAATGAGTCAGTGAGGCTGGCTGGCAACCACTCTTCCTGCACACGTTCGCTCTCCTGTCACATCTGTTTCCATGATCCTCTCCCGCACACTGTTTTTGTCTTTTTATGAACTGTAGGAAGTCTCTATGCTAGAAACAGTTCTCAGGTACAGAACCTTGACATAACCTGGGTATATCCTGTAGTTCATTTGAAATTATGGCATCAGACGCTGATTTAGCTTACCGTGTTAATTAAACTTTTTGATATCTATTCCAGTCCAAAATACTTATAAAAGATATAAAAATATGCATTGGAAATAATCAACCACAGTATCACTGCAGAATTTTCTAATTTGGCAAATCTGGACTCTTCAACAATAGAGCCACACAGACATGAACTTGATGGGCTGAATGGCCTCTGGCACGCTAAAGAAACATAAAGATATAATTTATGAGTGATTAAGTGTTACATTCCTCACAGTAAATAAAACAAGTAGTGTATATGAAGGGCAACCACAATTTCAGAAGTTCCTTTGCGGTCCTCTAGAGAATGAAGGTTTGGAACTCGTTCACAATCTCTTTCTGAATGTTTGAGTTTCCAAATGAATAAAGAGGAGTTTAAACAACTGGAAATGAGTAATCATTTTGAAAGTTAGTTCAGATTCAAAGTATGAACAGAGACTACGGGTCGTTGCATCATTAACTTAGTTGACTTCAAGACCAAAAATGGCATTTTTCCCTCTGCACGTCTAAGACGCTGTGGTGTAGAATTTTAACTGGTTTCTATAGTGAAGAAAAATTGCAGTGGCAAGTAAAAGGAAATTATAAGGAGGCAAACTGAAAATATGTGTAATAATCAAGGTTACTAAGGACAAATGATACTTGATGACATTCTCGGAACATAAGAACAGCAAATGAGTGTTCATCCCTTTGTGTCAGAAGATTATTAGGTCAAATTCCACTTTAGAGATTTTGAGTATATAAACCAAGTTGGTACTATAGCATGGAGATAAGAGAGTTTATCAGTCCAATATCTTTAGAGTGAGTCAGTAAATCTCAAGATAATGAAAATTGGTCTGTACCACTATTCCTAATAAACCTCTTCTCTAAAGCCTTCATATCTTTCCTGCAATGTGGCGATTGGAACTGTACACAGTACTTCAGATATGGCCTAACCAAAGTTTTATTCAGATGCAACACAACTTGCCACATTTTATACTCAATGTTCCAGCCATTAAAGTCAAATATGGCAGATTCCTTCTTTAGCATGTGATCTGCTTATGTTGCCACTTTCAGTCAGCTATGAACTTGCACCCAAAGATCCCTCTGTACATCAGTGCTCCAAGGGTTTTGTTATTCACTGTATGCTTTCCTTTGAAATTTGACTTCCCAAAGTACAACACGTCATGCTTGTCCATCTGCCATTTCTCCACCCATATTTCAAAAAGGTCTATATCTTGTTGTACCCTTAGACAACCTTCCTCACTATTCACAACTCTGGCAATTTTTCTGTCATTTGGAAACTTAGCCCACCTACATTTATATCCAAATCATATATCATAAACAACAGATGTCCCAGAACTGTTCCCTATGAACCACACTGGTCACAGATCACCAGTCAGAATAACACTGCTGCTCCACCATTCTGTTTTCGATGGCAAGCCAATTTTAAATCCAGTTTACCAAGTATCCATTGATTCCCAAGTTGGGAATCTTCTGTATCAGCTTACCATACTGGATATCATTGAGTGCTTTCCTCAAGTCCATGTGTACAACTTCTACTGCCCTAACCTCATTAATCATTGACAAGGATATGGAAGATAATGCGGAAAACTTGAAGTCAGTCACTTTGGTAGAAAACATAGAAAGGTAAGGTATTTATATTTTGGGAAAATGTAAAGTCGTCTATTTTGGAAAGAAGAGCAAAAGAACAATAGTACTGAAATGGAGGAAAAAGTGTTGAAAGCTGCAGTACAGAGTATTTGGGAGTTCTTGTGCATGAAACACAAAACTAGCACACAAATGCCATGGGTAGTAAGGAAGTTTTTGGAAAGTAAAAATAGGAAAGTCTTAAAGCAATTGTACAAGGCACTAATTGAGACCATGTCTGGCAGTTTTGGTTCCTCCTATTTAAGGAATTACATTTCAGAGTAGGCAATTAAGGATTCATAGTAGTTCATGAGGTTGAGCTAAGGAATGAAGGTACTACGCTACAAGAAATGGTTGGGAATGTATTCATTTGGGTTTAGGCAATCTTACTAAAACATTTTAGACTTGCAGGGGTCTAGCCAAGATAAATGTTGAACTCGTGTTTCTTCTCATTACAAAATCTAAGACTGAGGTTTAAGATACATTTATTAACAAAGTATGTATGATGTATACTACTCTGAAATTCGTCTTTTCCAGACAGCTGCAAAGAAAACCATGGAAGCCTTTCAAAATAAAATCAAATCCTCCCTGTCGCACAAAGAAAAATGAATCATGCAAATGGTAACAAAAAAATCAACACCTCAACAACCCCCACACATCAAACCCTAAATCCCTTGTGCAATAAAACAACAAATCACATAAACTGCAACAACAACATAGAACCCCAAACTCCAAAATCCTCTCCCTCCCCGCACAAATGGCAACCAGAAAGAATGGGTGAAGACACAGAATATTAAACACAAAACTGAAAGATTCCAGGAGAACTACAGTCCAGTTCATAAATCACAGACCCAGAACTTCAGTAACATCCTCCGAGAACATCGCGGGGGAGAGGGAGAGAGAGGGAGACCACCCGGATGTAGGAGCCTTCCTTCAGAGGTAGCAAGTGAGAGATCCATCACACACTGATACCTTCCTCTGGCGGCAGCAAGGGACAGGCTGGTAGACAGCACTGACACTGGCTCGCCCTCGACACTTGCCTCGATGTCTCAATCTTCCTCGATGCTTTAATTGGCGAGATTAGCAAAAAATGGAGTCGATCATGGGCTCGCGCCTCATTCCTAAGCTTCCAGGCTTCAAGGGCGCTTGCCCTCTGGAAGCGTCTCAGAGACAGCAAAGCACCAGCCCACTCAATTGATCTATACAGGTTCTAACAGTACCAGGGAAACATTTAAAATAAAAAGAAGACGTAGAAAAGGTGAAAGAATAGCAGCTTTGTGGACTATCTGGAAGATGTCACCCAAGGTAGCATTGCCGCTGGCACCATCTTGACCAGAGACCATAATCTCAGAATAGGTGCATCCATTTGAGGCTGAGATAAATCTTGGAAATTCCCTGCCATGGGGAACTGGGGTGGGAGGAGGCTTCTGGTGTATTCTGTAGGATGATATGGAGAGGAAAATAGACGATTAATGTCAGATAAGCTATGATATCATTGAATGGCTGAATGGGCTTGAGGCTGAATCATCCTAACCCTCTTCCTATTACTTGTGGCTATGATCACTGGGAGTGTGTCAACATTCCATTAAACAACAGAGCACACCAAGAAACAAATAATCATTAGTACAGCAGGAGAACCATCCACAGCACCCTCTTCTAATGTAGCCTTTCTCCTCTCTTTTCATTTCCATTTGGTGACTGAGTGTTGAGGATCATACAGATCTTGGGGCTTTCTGACTCAACCTTGCTTCCTCTTCCCCTACCAGAATTTCCAAACAAGCACATTTGAAGCACTGGTGAGAGTGCTTATCCCAGACTCCGTGACATGAAAGGAAGAAGGAATCATGACATGGGGTCTCTTATGACTAAGAAAAATAGATTGTTAAATCTGAACTCAAGGGTACATCCCATTTGATGTACTGGCAGCAATAAGAAATCTGCCGCAGTGGGAGACTGCTACAGACCCTTCAATTTTCCCCCTCTTCTTCCCTGGGACACCAATGTTAGACGCTTTGACTGGTAGTTTCAAATAAACTTCTCCATCTGTAGCTTGTAACTGTTCTCTACAATTCCTCTGACATTTCATGATACTGACTGAAAGAATTTTTGGATGTTTTTAGAACAGAGCACAACTGGGGCAGATATTTGAGGTGCACAAGTCGGGTACCAACCAGCCGGAGTCAGCCATCATTTAATATCTGAATCACTGAGCAAAAAGGAGCAAGGCATGTTTGTTTCTGGTTAATCTGGACAGAAAGGATTATAAATGAATGCTCATCCTTCAGTGCACAATATGGTTAAAAATTACCTGCCCCGATGCAGAGTTTTGTAGTAAGGTTTCAAAAAATTATATTGGGGCTGGTCATTTCTTTAAGATATTTTATTATAATGTATGTTATTGTCCTGCAGGGTTTACATCAAGTTAAAACTAATGAGTCATGTTCCTGCAAACTGACAAATTACAGTAATTTATCATGTCTAAAATTACCCATAATGCAAGTCACTTGAAATCACTGCCTGAAAATGCAAGTATATGCATATATCTATTTTCATGAAAATCATGCAAATTCACAGACTGAAAACATAAATTATACATTTTTTGAGTCTGATAAATAATTAAGAAAGCAAACAATTCAGGACTTTTGGCCCCAACCTTTACTGAATCTACCTGGCTAATTGGGTTATGGGGATGGAGCCCTGTATTCCATTTTGTAGTTTTGAACTGGAGGGCTTGCATTAATTTTTACTTTGGGATCCTTGTCTGTCAGCCTAAATGTTTTTTTATCCTGGAAAAAAGCTGCCATAGAGCAGACAGAGATCCAGAAAAGTCCATTGTGAGAATAAGGATAGGGAGTGGATTTCAAAAGTGGATACGGCACATTGAGGGAGGAGGGTGTAAAGTAGCATTCAGAGAAGGTGAGATTGTGGTCATAAGGTGGAGTGAATGTCACAATCACGGATTCAGCAGTGCAGCAGATACGCCAATCGCGCTCGTAAATATGCACAAGCATATTATTATTTCATTGTGAGGGTGTTTAACTCCCATTCTTTTCATCATAGCATTTGTCAAGACTTGAGCAAAGTACAGCAACATTTTGCTGCCTGCTTGCATTCGGCCTTGCCTGAGAAATTGGATTATTGAATCAATTGGCTCTGAAGACTTGCAGTATTCGTTTAATATTTAGTTATTCCTTTTATCCACAGCCTTGGCTTAATTTTTTGTTTGAGAGTTTTAGTTAACGACCCTGTTTGGCCTAACGTTTATTGTTTTCTGTTCGCATTAAAGTCTATGAACTATGGGCCCACTTCAGTGTCTCTTACTCCACACTTGGGCCATAGCCAAAGGGTGTGACAGTGAAAGTATTTGGAGGAGTCAGATAGAGAGGTGAATTTGAGTAGAACTTGGGCAAGGGGGTAATGAGCTAGGATCATAAGAAGGAAACAATACTGTCATCCAAATGGCTTAAAAAAAAACAGTGTGAGTTCACTGTGTTTGATGGGAATGCAAAATGGAGAGATGGTGATTGTGGGAAAAGGGAATGGGGAATCCAGCTGATACTGAAATGACTGTAGTCATGAAATGGCAAAGCTGGCAAGAGGCAAAATTGTGTTTGCAGGGGTGTGGTGGGGGTTAATTTCAGAAGGTATTGAGAGCAATACCTCAGAGTTTGGACAGATCATGATGTTCTTATTGAGCCTGGTGAAAATGTTAGTGTTCCTTCTGACTCACAAGCAAGGTCACTAAGATACCAGCTCATTGATCCAGAAATTCGCACCTAGTTTTATCTGTTGATTTAATAGGTAACACAGCCAATGAGTGAAAATATAATGGTCTGAAAAGGGAAAAGGAAGCCATTAAAAGCTTTTAATGACTGACCGCCTCCCCATCCCCCCACTGTGGCAAGAGAAGGTTGTCATCCATCCCTGTTCCAAGACCATTGAAGCATAACCAAGCATGCAAGAGAGCAGTTAGGCCAACCCACCGGTTTACCACCAGTTAACAACTGGGCTGGAGCTGATCAAAGCAAGAGGCAAATGTAAATCGAGAATTGTGAATGATAATCCTTTCACCATCAATTCCTACAATGAAGCTGCCTGAGTTTTTACAATCCTCTGTGTGTTTTCTTCCAATCCAGTGCATTGGCGCCTTCATACCAGGCGATGATGTCGGAATGCTCTCCACGGTACATTTGTAGAAATATGCTAGAGTCTTCGGTGACATACCAAATCTCTTCAAACTCATGAAATATAACCGCCGTTGTGCCTCCTGCATAATGACATCGATGCGTTGGGCCCAGGATAGATCTGCAGAAATGTTGACACCCATGAACTTGAACTGCTAACCTCCAGATGAGAACTGTTGTGTGTTCACCAGGTTTCTCTTTCCTGAAGCTCACAATCAATTCTTTGGTCTTACTGACATGGAGTTGAGGGTTATTGTTGCAAAATCACTCAACTGTACTCTAATATGCTTCATCATTACCATCTGAGATTCTGCCAATATCTCAATTGTGACATTGGTGAATTTATATATGATTTATGTAGCCACACAGTCATGAGTATATAGAGAGCAGAGCAGTTGGCTAAGGACACATCCTTGAGATGCGCCTGTGATCATTCTCAACAAGGAGGAGATGTATATTCCAATCTGCACTGACTGATAAGGAAGTCAAGTATCCAGAGGGAGGGACAGAGGTCGAGGTTTTGAAGCTTTTTGATTACTACTGAAAGGATGATAGTGTTGAATGCTGAGCTGAAATCAATAAACGGCAGCCTGATGTAGGTTATGCTGTTGTCCGGCTGTTCCAAGGCCAAGTAAAGAGCCAGTGAGCTTTCATCCACTGTAGACCTGTTTGAAAACCAGCATTCTTTTTTAAACGTGGCTTCAACTTTGCTGAGACCACAGGGCAAAGCTTTTTTAAAACTATTTGGGTTTGAATGGCATGGTGTTGAGCATGTTCGCTGGATACAGCACGATGTGTGTTTACTTGTTGTATTTACAGTTTACATTCTTTCACAGAGATGCCGTGCTATGCAAAGGAATTTCCTGCCCTTTATATTTGATATATTACTACCCTGATAAATTGCTGGTATGAAATATAAAACTCCTTTGATTGAAAGTAGTTTTTACCCAAGGTAAGCATTTGTTTTATTTTTATGGAATATTTTATTTTTAAATTGTTGATTATGGTGCTTTATTCAAGATGGACCTTGCTCATTTGCAACTTTGTGACTTGGAAGTAAACATTAAAAGGAAAGGTCCTGGAATCATCATCAGGGAGAAGATAACCAATCATTTTGACAAATATCAGCTGATCAAAGGGAATCAGCACAGCTGATCATGTCTGCTACATGAAGTCTGAAGGAGTTTACTCTGAAGGTGGATAGGGGAGTACCCTGATATATTTTGTATGAACCTCCAGCATGAATTTAATAAGCTTCCACATAAGATTATCAACCAAACAAGATCAGAAGTAAAGAAGTAAATGTAGACAGGTTGAAAACTGGGTGAAAGGTCAGGAACAGACTGTAGGGATGAAGAAAATATGCTGATAATGTGTTAAGTGGTGTTTTCTAGGAATCCATATTTCAATGTATTTATTAATGGCCGAGATAAAAGAACAGAACCTTGCATTTAAATTTGCAGATCACAAGAATCTAAGAGAATGAAAGCAGGGCCACAAAAATATTTGTGTGAATTCAACACATGAGTAAAGCAGAGACAACTGCAGTTCAGTGCAGGTTCCACCTCTTAAATAAAAGGATATGTAAATGGAATAGAAATCTAGAAACTGCAGCAGGGGTTCTGGTACATAGACACATTACTGAATTCCATAGCAATGGAATCAAATACAATTGTAATGTGGGCTTCTGTCGACAGAGAGTAACAACACAAATGGGCAGACACATTTCACCTGATCAGACCCATCAGGATTACTGAGTGCATGTGTGGTCCCCACATTTGGAATGAGGTTTTCTACAGCTACTGTATATTGAAGCTCAAATAGTTACGTTTCGCATAGACAGTTTATGTTGCACCCTCTGAATTTAGACAGTTGAGGGCTCATTAACCAAGCTCTTTAAGTGATGACACTATTCAGGTAGATACACAGAAGCTTTTGGTCTGATGGAGAATTCAAGATAAAAGGCAAGAATCCAAATTAAATATAGACAACTAAACTGTGAAATCAGGAAACCTTCTTCTTCTAAAGTTAAGGGTAACAAGTGCAAAATTCGGTCTCTGAAAGGTTTTGCTTGTTGGATCAATTGAAATCCTGAAGGTTGAGATCCTTGGATTGTTGTTAGGTACATCTAGAAAGATATGATTAAAGAAAGTTGAGGTTAAAAGTTCAAAGTACATTTATTTTCCAAACATGCATGTATTATACAACCTTGAGATTTGTCTCCTTAGAGGCAGCCCCAAAACAAGAAACCCAAAAGAACACATTGAAAAAAAGACCAACAAACACCCAATGCGCAGACAGAGAAATAAGCACAAATGATGCAAACAATAAAAGCAAGCAAGGGCATTCAGAACAAAAGGCATGATGCCCAGAGCAGCCGGAGGAGGCCCATATCCTCAGCCTCAGCTCCTCGAGACACAGCGGGGCACAACGTTGTGCAGCTCGCAGCTTCAGGCTAGCTATGATTGAATTACATGTTGGAAGCTGCTGGATGGGCTGAACGGTCCACAGTTCTGGTAAGCCCTGTTTCTAAACATAATGCAGAACTCTGCATCCACTATGATGAGGATTTGAAAGAGAGTCTGCCAAATTTAACAGCACGACCTTGGGATATTCTCGTAGCCTTTTGCCACGGAGAAGTTGACAAAAATGGTGGACCCACCAGCACCAGGAAGCTGCCGGGCTGGGCCCCTGGAGGCTGAGGCTGTTCGAAGCAATTGGAAGGGAAGAGATAAGAGATTTGGAATGTGAGGCAGAGTCCCTGGTTTGGTAGTCGGGGGTGGGGGGGGGGGTGCTGTGGAGTAGAGCGGAAATTAGCAGGGAGCGAAATATTGTGAGTTTTGTAGAATGGATGGTCGATTGCCGCATAGAAGAGAAGTGTAACAACCAGGATGACAGGATAAAATTACATCAAAGAGTCCCCTCAAGCCTGATCCACAAGTCAGTACAAGTTCATATTTGATCAGATCGTTGGCCTCCGCTCTATGTTCCTGCCCAATACCCGTTTCTGCACTTCTGTCCACACCTCCCATTGTCTTGGGAAAGTAGCCAATGTCATCAAAGAACCCCTCTACCCAGTCATTCTCTCTCTCCCTCCATCAGGCAAAAGATTGAAAAGCTTAAAACACCAGCATTGAAGCTTAACAATAGCTTCAATCCCACAGTTATGAAACTCCTAAGTGGACATCTTGTACAAAAAGATAAACCTTCGGTCTCTCAAATGACCTTGTTATGGCCCTTTCACCTTATTTGTCTATCTGCACTGTACTTTCTGCTTTTGTTTATTGCTTTTCTCTTTGTACTACCGGGAAATACGGGTGTTTGGAATGATCTGTATGAATGGCATGAAATATAGATTTATCACTGTACCCTGGCACATTTGACAAGAACAAAGGCAGCCTCTTATTCACCTGTGGATGGGGAGAAAATCTATCCTGGCACTGAACATGCTTAATAAGCCAGTTTCTCCATCTCTCAGAAATGGGTAATTCCAAAGGTTCACATCTCAGTGGCTGACACTTGCCCTGAGATTACAGCCTAGAGGTTCCACACCAGGAGAAACATCCTCACAGCACCTACCCTGTCAACTGCGCCCATATTCTCCTGTATCTCTGTGAGACAAGCTCTCTTTTTAAACTACTGAGGCTATAGGCCTACCTTGTGCAATTTTTCCTCAGTGGCCCATCCACTCATTCGAAGAATCAGTCTGTTTTCCATTCCATTATCAGTTTGGTCACTTGCTATAACTTCAAACTACCTGAAGGAGAAAGGCTTCCTGGTTAGGGAGGGAACCTTCTCTCTTCCCGGCCCGCAAGAATTTACTGCACAAGGCCTGCAGTTCATTTTCATTTTATTGCCAGCTATTATGAGCCCTGGAAGCAACTGGTTTATTTAGTTATTTATTGCATTTACTCATTTTCCAGGTTCTCAATATCACTAGTAAGGCTAACATTTATTGGCATCCACTTTTTTTCCTTGTGAAACGGTGGTGAGCCAACTTCTTGAATCGCTGTTGGTGAGTATACTCCCACAGTGCTGTTAGATGGGGAGACCTGGTGTTAGACCCACTCACAATAAAGAGCCAGTGATGTGTTTCCAATCAGAATGATGTATGTCATGGAGGGAAACTACAGGCACTGGCATTCCAGATTGCCTTTTTCCATTATCCATCCTGGTGATGGAGGTTATAGGTTTAGGAGGCTCTGTCAGAGCGGTCTAGGGGTGTCAAGAAGTGAATTACCTGCTGTAGGTCACTCAGTCCCTGCTCTGCTCTGCTCTTGTAGCCACTGTTTTTACGTAGCTGGTTAATTTATTGATGACCCCCTCACCACCCCTGGAAACTGGTAGAGGGAGACTTGATGAATGTAATGCCACAGCACGTCAGAAGTAGATACATCGAGTCCATTATTTTCGAGATGGCCATTCACTGGCACTTTTGGGACATGAATATTATTTGTTACTTAAGAGCCTAGGCCAGGAGTTGCTGCGTGCTAGCACAAACTATTTCATTCACTGAGGAACCGGGAATGGAATTGAACACTATACAATCATCAATATACATCCCCACTCCTGATTTTCCGAGTTCACAACTGTTCAACCAAGCCCAATTTAAAATTGTTAATAATGTGATCTATCCTTCACTGGTGGGGTATCACACAAGCATCACCCATTTTATTTCCTTATGAAAATGGTGATGTGCAGCAAAAGGGGCGAAGGGATCAAAGTTCAAAATAAATGTTATCATCAAAGTATATACGTATATGTCACCATATACAACCCAGAGATTCATTTTCTAGTGGGCATACCAATAAATCTATAGAATAATAACAATAATGGAATCAATGAAAGACTGCTGAACTGGTCAACCAGAGTGCAGGGTGTCAACAAACTGTGCAAATACAGTACAAGAAGAAGTAATAATAATAAATAAATAAACAATAAATATTGAGCACTTGAGACAAAGAGTCTTTGAAAGTGGGTCCATTGGTTGTGGGAACATTTCAATGATGGGGTGAGTGAAGTTATCCCCTTTGGTACATATGGTGTGACAGCTATGTTCATCATATTTTAATTTAACCCTTGCTTGCCACTGCAGGTGATGTACCATTGAAACCTTGATTGGTGACTTTACAGTGACTGAATAAAAGTTTCACTGAGGGCTATTACCCCACCAGAGTCCTTAACAATTATAACAAGACTTCCTCACACCATTTCTCAAAACCCTTACAATAACAACCAACATTTCAAACATCTTTGTAATTTCTGGTTGAAGGCTAGAAAGTTTGTGTTCTGAAACTTGTTCTTTTTTTAATTGTTCTATTGATAGCACAAAGTGAGAGTTACTAAATGCTCTACAGTTGACCTATCACATTTCATAATTAACTCAAAGTGGTGAGCAAAGTATTTTTTTAAATCAAGAATAAGTAAATGTTGTTACCACTATAACTGAAACAACTTTATTTGTGTTAAATACATTGGAAAAATATCTCTGGGTAACTAACAGAAGCCTAATGAAATGAAAAGTGGATATTGAGATGAAAGAGATGTCAGAAGAGGTGTCCAGAAGCTTAGACATCATGGTGTGCTTTAAGAGAATAAGGAAGTTCCAGATTTTAATGCCCTTCAACTTGAACTTAAGGCCGCCATTGTTGGGAGAAAATATGAAGCAAAACCAGGGGATTGGATAAATCAGAGGTGAATGGAGAGCTCACAAGAAAATTTATTCCAGTTTATCTATTATAAAGTAACAAGAAGAAGCCTCAGCACCACCTGCTTGAAGATACTGGGGATGGGTAATAATAGACAACCTTGTGATAATGTCTACATCTTTAAATATCAGAGAAGGGAAAAAAAGCCAGAAAAGCATTTAAGTGTGAGAAGATGAATTTTCAATCAGGTATTAGTGAGCCAAATGCCAATGCAAATCAGCAAGGGCAAGGACAACAAATGTGGTAAGATATGTACAGTATAAATTTTACAAGTTGGAGGTGGCAGAGAGAGTCCATAGCTGTTATTCTGTTTAAGTAGGACAAGGTTTGGAAAAAGAAGCCTTCTATCTCTTTGTGGGCCAGTTCTTTTGACGTTCACAATGCTTAACTCCCTGTACCAAAGACTGGAGGGAAAAAAAAAACAAGAATTAGTTTTAATGCTAGCATTAATGATGCTGATAGAAGGTCATAGGTCTGCGTACAAGTAAAGAATATGGGTACACAGCTGAAGCTGTTAATTCAGTGCAGCTGAAAAGGGCTATCATATTATCATGGATCCATCTTTGCGAGAAGATATCAAATGATACTCTCTCCAATTAGTGAGGTAAATGCAGAAGAACCCTTGGCACAATTGGAGAAAATTCAGGATATTACCTCAAAAGCTCTGGCTAACATTTTCCTCAACCAGTGTATCAAAATGGATTAATTATTTACCTAATTCTAATTTGTGAGGACTTTTGTGCAGCTGTTAGTTGCTCTGTTTTCCTACAAGCAACATTTCTGCAGTGTTTCATTGGCTATTAATCACTTTGGGACATCACGAGGAGGTGTGAGGTGCCAAATAAATGCCAATTCTCTGTCTTTTCCTTATATTTAATTATTTTTCTTTGAGTGCTGCCATATCTGAAGCATATCTTACTCCTCTCCTCACAAACAAGTGATTGTGATGGCAGATCTTATCATTTTAATAAGTTTTGAACTTTCTCAATCTATCCTTAACTGTGAGTATCTCTGAGATAAACAAAGCTGGATCGATGTGAGGGACTGCTTGAATTGTTCTTGATTTTGATTGTATCTGAATGTTGCACTGATTGTAATTTATTGCACATGTAATTCATTATTTATAGTTACAATGTACAGTGTACTTGTATTGGTTAATAACATTCAATTTTTACCTGATTCTTGTATGTTATTATTATCATTACAGGTATAGAAACCATGTTCAATATTTATAATTCAAATGAATATTATCAGATCTAAAATGTATCATGTAACTGCTGCATCAAAATATTGTCTTAAATATGAATTTGAAAGCATTAGCATAAGCATATGGCATATTTATTGATGTGTTAAATATCATGTTGTAATTTAGTATAATTAAATAAATGCAGAACAACTGTTAATAATACTTAAATAACAAAATATGAACTCTCCCTCTTTTTTGACTGTTTTATGCCCTTTACCACTCTTGCATCATTTGACATATATCTCCACTCATTCTCTCTAAGTCCTTGACTTTGGTCTCAAATGTACTGGATTTTCTAGTATTTGTAATTAACTTCAAAATAATCTGTCCATAAAGATTTAGAAATTTTCTCCATCCTTTACTTTTTCCTGTCCAAACAGCTCTCTAGCACTTTCAGTCTAGTTTTGGCTTCTTCTCTCATAAATAACTCAATTCCTTCAAGCTCACCTTACCCTTCCTGGCAGTGCCATGTAACAATCTTCCTCCTGATGGGAGTTAATACAGTATTTGGAATCTTCTGTAGCCTCTTGGTTATCACAAAAGGTTGTCTGATCATCCTGAAGTCACAATGTTAAGCTTAAAGTTGAAGGACACATTTCTCGTCTGCTACAATATATTGTGTTCTTTTTGCACTGAATTACCACACAGCCAGCTTTGGGGA
Organism: Mobula birostris; assembly: GCF_030028105.1. Taxonomy (NCBI): domain Eukaryota; kingdom Metazoa; phylum Chordata; class Chondrichthyes; order Myliobatiformes; family Myliobatidae; genus Mobula; species Mobula birostris. The sequence continues at coordinate 44,383,384 of NC_092384.1, forward strand.
TGTATGTGAAAATTTCCCTGAACATGAGCCGTGTTCAAGCATAGCAGCATCCTCCTTGGTTTCTAATGATAGCTATTTTGTTATTATATAGTAATTCCTCACAAATACATTCTATAATGATTCACTGTAGTCTGTTGGAAGAAGTTGAATGAGTATGTATTCAAGAAGACATGAACTGTATTTTGCAATGACCAGAGAACACACTGAGGATGAACAAGCTCAGGAATGGTGAAATTGGGCTGGTACAGAGGAGAAGTGGCTTTGGGAAAGGTGAGTTTGCATTGGCACACCATAAGGAGACCAAGATGGACAAATGAATGTAGAAACCCCTCCAGTCCTTACTTAAAATTTCTACGAAGCAGCCCTTTGATACATGGAAAATTTTACTTATTTGATATTTCTTCACCAGTTGAATGAAAAATTTAAAGGAATCCCTTTGCTGAGAACCAAAGCAATAGCTACTTTTGGGCAGCCCTATTAAGTACCACTGAACAGAAAATCAACTTTCTTTGATTGTGTCAAATTTTCAAAATATTAAGATTCGTGTGTTGGATTCTGCCACAGAAATTCAGTTCTATTGTAGCAGATAGAAGCTTAATTTTGCAAATATGGTAGAAAGTGCAGTCACTATTGTTTTCAATCCACAGCTGATATTGAGTATATAATAATCACAAATCATATTCATGTTATATATAACTTGCGGTGGAAAATGAGTGCCACTGCTATGAGCATAATGAGATCTTAATCCAAGGTCATTATTGGAAGTGTAGTGATGGATGCAACAACATTCTCATCCTAAACTCTACAAACCCACTGATCCTTTCTCTGGGCAAGACAGCAGTTGCCTTGGCAATTTGCTGGAGTCTATCACAGTCTCAAGGCTCCTGGTAACAATGGAATCAAGTTCCATGATGCAGTGGAATGAACATGGCCAGCTCAAGCTGATCCTGGCGAGGTGTTATCTGAATGCTGACTTCAGCACTAAAACTTTAGAAATCTGAAACCTTTATCATCTATGACACTTCATCATTGGCTCGACAAGTGTTGATTTGGACTTCCCAGGTCTTTGCTGTTCACATCACTTTGCAGGAAAAGGAAAGAACCCAGGCTCTATGAAAGCATCAAACTGGAATGGAATTTTTGACATCTTGCTCAAGCTGTGGTTAGGTCAGCCATTGCCAACAGCACCTTCATGTGCTTATTGAATAGCCTTTGTCTAAGTTTATACAATCAAAATCCTCTGGATTTTATAGATCAGAACTCATCTTTCAACACAGAGAAAACCAGCATTGGTGCCCTGTGCAATTCATGGGCTTTTGACTATAAACCTCATTAACTGTGGTCAAGTCAATGCCTGATGCTCTTGTATATTCACCAAAACTCAATGACACACTGCAATACCCACTGTTACTCATCCTCAGAGTACTAGAACTAGAAAAATTAGTTTCCAGTTCCATCAGGTAATATAGCACAAGAGAATTCATTTCAAGCATGTCTTCAAAGGGAGGTCAAAGGGTGAAAAATCAAATGGAATTTATTCCTTTCCCCTCAAGAGCTGTTTATCATGGATGTGACTCATTTTTCAGCTCCCTCTGATATTTGAAAGGGTTCATCACATCATGGCAATAAACTGCATCAGGATGACTGATCCATATTAATAATCACAGCAAATTCTTTGCGCTTTCAGTAACAGGTAGAAACTCATTGGAGAAAGCAGGGACCACATCCAACCGAGTGGCTTCCTTTTCTTTTATTGCTCTCTGAATCTTCTTGCAATTGAATGGAACTTGTAAGGGTGAAGGGGGCTGATTTATACACCTATACCACTTGTTTATTGTGAATATCTTTCTTTTCAGTTGTCATTAAGAATTACTTTGAAGTTGTCTTCTAATTACAAAATTAACAAGATCATGGTAAAATCTAAACACCAAAATCAAACACTGGAGAACCTGAAAGTCTGAAATAAAAACAGAAAACTCTGGTGCAAGTCAATGGGTTAGACGGTATACACAGTGAGAGATCTGGAGTTGCTGAAGGCTGATTACCTTTCTTCAGAAGGGTAAAAAAAGATTTGGCAAGTAAAAGTTTTCTGATACAAAGAGCAGGGAATAGTGCAGCTGCGAGGAAAGTTTGTGTGGAATGCGAGAGAGATTAAATAACAGAAAAGGTTGACGATGCAAAACCAGAAGATGTTGCTAGGATTGTGAATGGCTTGAGGAAATGCTTAAATAGGAGATGCAGATTAATCACCAGCAAGCCCCATCTGAAAAAATGAGATTGGCCGTTATGACCTGAAATTATTGAAATTGTATTACTGAAAGCTGAATGTGCTTAATTGAAAGATGAGGCAATGTTGCATGAACTTCTACTGAGCTTTGATAGAATAGTGTAAGAAACAGAGTGCAGAGATGTCAAAGTGAGGTTGGAGTGAAGAATCAAGATACAAGCATGTAGCATCTTGGGTCACATTTCTGAATTAATAGAGATATTCTGCAAAGCCCACTTTTGGTGTCCTCAGTGCTGAGGGGACCATTTTGTGATTAGCAAAGGTCATGTAATAAATAGAAAGAATTTTCAGTTTTTGTTTTATTTATCAATACTTTACAAAATCCAATGAATATTCCAGATAATATTGTAAAATAAGTGCACATTCATAGCTATGTCACTAAGGGTGAAATAATTCTCCCTTCAGGCTTTAATTTATCAAAGGTGGCAAGGTAAATGTTCTCGACTGCAAACAAATCATGGGTATGAATGGGAGGAAGCAGAGCCAACATTTTTAGAGCTGTGACTTCCCATTAGAACTGGAAAATGTTGTAGATGTAATAGGTATTAAAACACTAAAGCAGTGAGAGAGGGGTGATGGAAAGAATGAAGGTAGAGAAAGAGGTGGAAGATAGGGGAAGACAAACAATGAAAGGAACGATGGTTGTAGCAAATCAGAAGGAAAATAGGATGTATAACAAAACAAAAGATGAGCCTGCAGATGGAGTATATGATAACAGGAAAGACTTCACCAGTATATGAAAATCAAAAATCTGCAGATGTTGGAAATCTGAGATAAAATATGTGGAAATACTCAGCGGATCAGGCAGCATCTGTGGGAAGAGAACCAGAATTAACGTTTCAGATTCAACAGTCAACAGTACACTCGTCAAAGTGCATTCTACTTGCTCTCACTGAGAAATTGAGAAATTTAACATCCATTTGGAGAGACTGAGTCCCAATGACCATGTCTGTACCCAACTGGTGTACGTGTACATTGTGAAATAAAATGGCAAGCTCAGAACCTGCCCAGACACAGAAGACTTTTGAAGCTCTGAAGAAGAGAAATTTTCTTATTAACATGTTAGAAGCACCTTCCAGATCAGAGTAAATAAACTTTCAGTGTGCTAGATGAAAAGTTTAGGTTCTGTTATACAGGGCTTAAGGAGGTGAGTTCATACTTAAAGCACATGTTTCAAAGCACAATTTGATGACTATTTTTATAGAAGATTACAGTTTGGAATCATCCCAGCACCAGAGGATTTTTTGAACAGTGGAGGCAGCATTTGACAGGGAAAATGACAGTGAGAATTTTGTAGAACAGGCAGAGATAGACCATGACTGATAACTGAGAGCCCTGATGAGCATGTGAATGATGAAGCAATGAAGATGTTTCAGCAAAATGTGAAGTTCCAAATGAAGGAAATCACCATAGCTGGTCTGAAATCAGATCCAGCAAAAGTCAGGGCAGTGAAGGAAATGCCAACAGGTGTTACTTGCATACAATGCTTCAAAGCAGTACCCTTTTTTCTGCCATAGTGCTTTTCTGAAACTATTATATCTGTAATATTTTTCACTTCTGACCAAAGTCCATGCACATGATAACCTAACAGTTTCTCTCTCTACTTCTGCTACTTGACCTCCCGAGTATTTCTAAGATTTACTCTTCACCTTCAAAGTTCACAACATCCACATATTTCATCTGTCATCACAAATTTAAAATCCTTCTTATGGACACCCAAGATGATATATACTTGTACCAAGCATCAACTTATTCTCCTCACAGAAAGAAAAATGCCATTTCCTGAATCCAGTTTGTGTTGAAAATCTATATTTACAAACCTCAAACTAGAGGAGTGATGGATAGATGAAGTTCTGAATGGTTTCCTGTACATATCTGGTTGTCATGACCAACAATAAAGACAAAATAAAGTCTTTGCAAAAAGACTAAATAAGCTCATCAAAAAGACGATGTATCCTTGCTGCAATCCGGACTCTTTTGAGTTAGTGGTGGAGAGGAGGTCACTAGACAAACTGTTATCCATTATGGACAATCAGGCACATTCTCTCCATGACCTATTGAATAAGCAGAGGAGCACCCTTTTGAGCAGGATTGTTACAGAAAATCTTTCCCACCAAATGCAATAAACATGTACAGCAGTTCATCTCTGTGCAGCAGAAGAACACAGATCATAGTACAATAGTCTCTGTTTTATTATTTTGTACATTATTATTGCACTGTATTGCACATTGGTAAATTATTATAGTGTGTATTATTATTCTGTACTTTATTATTAGTTAATATTATTATTATACTTATTATTATTTATTATTATTGCTCTGTGTTTTTAAATGTTGCTGCTGAAACAAAATAATTTCCCACTCAGGATCAATAAAGTACTTATTATTAGTATCAGGATATTTATTAATGAGCTATTGGGCCTAATATTTACTGTAGAATCTTAATCCTAGAAATTGCCAGTTATGTATAATTTATGGCAGTGAAAAAGGTACACCCTGATGGCTATAGTAACTGCTGGGATCTCATAGATAGTCCTAGGCTTGACAATCAACTCAATTTTCAATAGTGAGTTCATTTTGGTAGATAATTTACAGATCCAGTGGGAAACCATGTAACATTTACGTTTTGTCTCATACATACGTATTGTAAGGAAAGTGCAGTGATTGTCTTGTCATAGGCCAGGAGTAGAAAGGTGTTTATCATTAAGTTTTCCAAGTTGGGTAAGAGCCACCATCCGGGCATTAATTTTTACACCAAAACTACATCAAGCAACAAATGTTTGGGTTAAGGCCTACAGGAGAAAATTGTGTTTCTATACTTAAAATAGAATTGTAAAATTAAGGTCACAGACCCTCGATCTTCTGTGATGAGAAATCAGGAGTCTTGCTTAAAAAAATAGCAATTACAACAGCATAATCAAGCTGATGGATTCTGAAATATTCTCCATATGTTCAACCTGCAGAATCCTGGGAATTGCAAGCAATGGTGAAGATGACAGCTCCACTAAGCTGACAAAGTGATAGATATGGTAAAACATATTGACTGTAAACCTTGATTTTACAGGAAGTCTGAGGTCTCCCACTTAAAGCATCAATAAATTGGTTTAATGGTAGACATTGAAGTAGGTTTAATGCATTTCGTAAATGCATAATTTTGTATTTATTTAAATAAGGTTCTATAATAATTGAGATTTCTGCATTGAAACTAAGAAAATTGGCAGACTAAATTCTTGATATATTTTGATTAGTGATTCTTTTTTTTCTCATTTAGTTTTTTTGATTAACATCTGGAATGGATTTGGTTTCCTAAGTTCATAGAAGTTTACTCATTGTTAGTCTTCTAAGTGCTTTCTATACTTTAGATTTGTAATTTTTATAGTTCATCAGTTTTAAGCTCCTGTGTTTTGCTTTGATTCCATCATCACATAATACCTGAAGGATAACAGATGTAGAGCATGTGTATTATAAAGTTCTCAACTCATAAATAGCCAGTCTCCCATGGCAGAGCCTATGGGTCGTTACAACCAAATATTACCTTCAGGTGATGCCTGGTTGACTGGCACAAGGCCTTGCTGGCAATAAGATGTAGCTGTTCAGTTTTTACAATATGTGGCTTTTTTTCTAGCAAATATGTTGTTTTTGGTACATATATATAAACATAGTTTTAAAATGTGTTTCAGATTAGGGAACAGAGTTGGAAAGTATTGCTCTTTGAATGAAGCAAGAAATGTTGGAAGAATAATTTCTGATTAACACAATCGACAGGAAATATACAAAATACAAGATTCTTAAGAATAGTAAAAGCCAATATTATATAACTTCTGGTTTAAGATGGTGCTACTAAACATGTGTGCCAGCTCACTGGTAGTTCAAAAGGCAAGAAATTAAACTAAAAAAAATTGCTAATGACACTTCTTCTGCAGTAAATTGTAGTAATTTATCACCGCAAACAATGAAGAGGAAAGCGAAGGTGAAGCAAGTTCACTGATGGTAGGTTACAGAATCGATGCAAACATTGTGAGCCATTCAGAGAGGAGAATTCGGGGCAGAGGAGTCCTAATGGCCATACAACTGGCTCAGGAGAGAGGTTGGATTGCTCTGGGTGCCAAGCTGATCTGCAGAAATCAAGAGCGGCTTTGAGCTGGGTGGCAAAATCTGGGCCCGGAGTGAGTTGCTGGCGGCATGTTCTTGACCCAGAGCCTTCGCTGCAGTGGTGCCGAGGTTCTAGTGTGAGGTATGATATGCTGTTCGGACAGTCTGGAAAGACAGGGTATCGGGATCGGAGGCAAGAGTTGATTTTGCTTGCACTCTCACAATGGTGACTCCTCTCTCCATGGTCCTGGGTCTATGAAGACTGCCCCAGCTGCTGTGCTCCATGTCCACTATTATGATGGTCCAGTACTGAGGCTTTGATCCTACCCTGGGCTGCTCCAGGGTTTGGATCTAAGGACTCACTTAGGTTCAGAACATTGTTGCTCACTTCTATTATATGAATGATTCGTGCGGACTTTTCCCCCTTTCTCTACGTTGGTCTTTAATTTTTTTTTAATTGAATTCTTTCAGGTTCCTTGCCTTGTAGCTGCCTGTAAGCAAACAATTCTAAAGGTTGTATAATTTATACATTCTTCGATAATAAATGTACTTTGAACTTTGAATTCCAAAATCCATCAAATTCTAATCAAATGAACAAATCTTAATTGTTTAAAACAGAACTAAACTACTGAACAAAATGTAATGTTAGTGTGTGATACCTCAAATACGGCAGATGAACAGCATATTCAAATATAAAGTAACATTTTTCCAAATAAATTTGACTAAACTATTGCTCTGCCTTATTTTTAAAAGGTCCACTAAACAGCAGTCTACCACACATCTGGTCTGGCACTCCTTGATACCAAATAAAAGTGGAAAATTAATTTTATCTCCTAAGTTACAGAGAAAGGTTGAACAAGTTGGGTCTTTATTCTTTGGAGCGTGGAAGGTTGAGGGGGGGGACTTGATAGAGGTATTTAAAATTATGAGGGAGATAGATAGAGTTGACATGGATAGGCTTTTTTCCATTGAGATTGGGGGAGATTCAAACAAGAGGACATGAGTTGAGAGTTAAAGGGCAAAAGTTTAGGGGTAACATGAGGGGGAACTTCTTTACTCAGACAGTGGTAGCTGTGTGGAACGAGCTTCCAGCAGAAGTGGTTGAGGCAGGTTCGATGTTGTCATTTAAAGTTAAATTGGATAGCTATATGGACAGGAAAGGAATAGAGGGTTATGGGCTGAGTGCAGGTCGGTGAGACAAGGTGAAAGTAAGAGTTCGGCACGGACTATAAGAGCTGAGATGGCCTGTTTCCATGCTGTAATTGTTATATGGTTATATGGTTAATATTGGTAAACTGGAATATCTACATTAGAAACATCTTCCTGTGAACATAGAACATTATAGCACAGGAATGGCCATTCAGCCCACAATGTTGTGCCAAACCAGCTAAATCAAAAACACCCAAACACTAATCCCTCCTACCTACACAATGTCCGTATCCCTCCATCTTCCTTATACTCGTGTGCCTATTCAAACCTCTCATAAATGTTGAAATCAAACTCGCATGCAACACATTCCACACTTTCACGACCCTCTGAGTGAAGAAATTTCCCCTCATGTTCACCTTAAACTCTGACCTTTCACTCTTAACAAATGACCTATGGTTGTCGTCCCACCCAACCTCAGAGGAAAAAGCCTGCTGACACTTATTCTATACCTCTCATAATTCTGTATACCTCTATCAAATCTCCTCTCAATCTTCTATGATCTAAAGAATATAATCCTAACCTATTCAAACTTTTCTTATAACTCAGGTCTTCCAGACCCCGTAAAATCCTTGCAAATGTTCTCTGTACTCTTTCAAACTTACTTACATCTTTCCTGTAGGTAGGTGACCAAAACTGGGACCTTGCCTGTGGCTAGAGAGGACACAAATATACTAGTCAAGGCCCCAACAATCTCGTCTCCTACATCCTTTGATAATTTGGGGTAAATCCCATCAGGCCCTAATCATGATCCTAATCATGATTAGGATGCCTAACACTTCCTCTTCCTTGATCTCTAAATGTCCTAATGTATTTATACACTCAGATCTGATCTCCTGGTCCTCCATATCCTTTACCTTGGTAAATACTGAAGTACTCATTAAGTACCTCACTCACATTCTCTGCATCCAAGCAAATGTTCCCCTCTTTATCTTTGAGGGGTCCCACCTTCTCCCTCGTTATCCTCTTAACTTTTGATGTATCTATAGAATGCCTTGGGATTCACCTTGATCCTACTTGCCAAGGACTTTTCACTAACTCGTTTAAAGCCTATATTTGGCCTAATCTCCATTGAATATGCTTCAATGAGTTGAGTGCTCAAGTCATTTTCCACAACCAAGTTTGGCATAACCTCAGTTCTTTTCACTGTGGAAGAAGCTGGAGCACCCGGAGGAAACCCACATATTTCACGGGGAAGATGCGCCAGAGGACACTGGAATTGAACTATGAAATCCAACACCCCGCACTGTAATAGCATTGCGCCAGCTATTGAGCTACCTTCACATAGACTTTCTCTGTACAAAATGTGTGGCACTAAAGACCTTGCCAAGCAGAAATGGAAGGGTATATTGCCAGATGGAGATATGTTCTTTGACTTGTTAATATTTAAAATGTGTTCTCACAATTATTTGAACCAGAACATAGAACATAGAATAGTATAGTACAGCACAGTACTATCCCTTCAGCCCACAATGTTGTGCCGACCTTTAAACCCTGCCTCCCATATAAATGGGAACGAAGATCATTGAAGTGCAGTTCACAGATTGTAAACTGAATGAATTGGGAAACTATAACAAGGGATTTCCTACCTGACTTCATTGTTCCCACTTGCATATTCTGTGGTAATCAAACAAAACCATTGGGCAGTAATTTCTTTTAGTCCTTAATTATCACCGTAATCATGAAGTACCATATCTTAGTCATATAAAAACTGTAATGCCAAATAATCTTACATCAGAAGGAGTCTAAATTGAATTCTGACTTTTATTCAGTTCACATCTGTCCCTATCGCACGTGATAGAGAAACAGTAAAATTAACTGAGTATTGACAGCACACAGATGCAAAGCCCTGAAGGGATTTCAAGTTTCTGTTAAAGTTCAGGCTGATCTGATGTGTGACCAGATGATTCTTTGTTTTGAATGCTCTGAAGCTTTCTTTCTTGCTTTGGAATAATGATTGCTGGCTGTCTTCCAGTTCACATTGCAAATTATTCTGCCATATTTTATAACTAATGCCTGCCTATTCTTTTTCTTCCCGTATTGTAATTCCCAGCTAACAGAGAGTGGAACAACATAGCTCTTAGATTTACATTTTTAGTTCATTGATTATAAAAAGGTATAACTGTCATCCTGAGATCATAAAGACACATCAATAGCAATAGATCATCTTATTTTCTTGTAGGCCTAGTTCTTGATGTACACTGCCACCTTTTAAATATTGTGACCAATGCTTGGTTGGTACAAATAATTATAGTGCAAAGTCCTACCAATCTGTGCCAAAATATGAAGATGGGTGGGAGTACTGTATTGGTGATCTGATGTAGCCACCTTCATTTATCATGTGCTCATAGAACCAGTGCGAACTCAATCCTTTGTTAATGGGTCCATAGGGACCGGGCCCTTCCCAAGTGTCTTTCCATGATTCAGGTCCATTCAGGAGCTGGTGCAAGGGAGAAGCAAACTGGACATCATTTCCCCCCTTTCCCCAACCCAGTCTACAACAGGATGCAGGTGCGCAGTATCTTCCAGTGACATTAAAGATAATAAACTGCCCCTCAAGACTCTGCCACATTTAAATTCGTGTGTGTGCCCCTGGCTCCTATAAATGCATTCTATAATATACAAAATGCTGGAGGAGCTCAGCTGCTCAGACCTGATGAGGGGTCTCGGCCTGAAACAGCAACTGTGTATTCATTTCCATAGATGCTGCCTAACCACCTGAGTTCCTGCAGCAGTGTGCGTGCGTGTGTCTGCAGCCTTGGATTTCCAGCGTCTGCAGATTTTCTCATGTTTGTAGCTCTCTACAATATATTAAGTATTGCGTATGCCATGAACAGAAATGACTGAGCCTCTGTTCTCTTGGAGTAAGTGTGCCATATGCTTTGTAAGTTTAAGATTCAGCTATAGTGCCGATGATGTCAGAAGGAAGACACAAGAGGCTGTAGATGCTGGAACTTGGAGCAACAAACGATCTGCTGGAGGACCTCAATGAGTCAGAGAGCATCTGTAGGGGTGTGAGGGGAAAGAGAGTTGTCAACATTTTGGGTTAAAAGCCTGAATCACCAGAGTCAAGAGAAATCCTGATTTGTGCATTAATGATTAGAGTCATATCCCAGATTTTCCCCCCCTTTGGTAAGCAGCAAATATTAATTTCATCTGTTTATGATTTTGGTTTTCATCCAAAGCCTCAAGTTGAGAGATGTGTTGAGCTGACAATGGGCACACTTCAAGGAGAAAGGATTACCAACAGTAAGAAGAGGGATGGCATGGGGATTGGGAGAGAGAGCATTCAGTAGAATGCCATACCTGCCTGGATAGTTCTGTTGGAATCACAAAAAGGATGCAAATGAGATCTGTTCTTCATTCAGGACATCTTCACTGCCATCTTTTTTGCTGTACTTATAACAGAACAGAGTAGGACTGCATTGGTAGTGGCTGTCATGCTACCAATGCTCACTAATTTTCATTAATTTGAGCTGTTTCCAGGCTAGAAGTAGAGATATTTGAAATTTGCTCACAATGTGGCTGGACTGTGGAGTAGGGAGTAGATAACTTGCCCATCATAGGGACATAGCAGCTTATTCCTCCTCTGATTCACTCCCTTTAATGCATATACAAGAAGGGTTGGGGAACTGGAGCTGATCATTTTCCTTCTGAATCCACAAATAGTTAAGGTTCCACTGCTGTACAGATAATTTAACTAAAAATAAACTTAAGAATAACACTAAGGATCATCCGCTCTGTGCAGGTTCAGTATGCACCCTCTCCATCAAAAGCAGTGTGAAAGCAAAGATATTTAGAAACAGAAGAGGTTCTGCAGATGCTAAAAATCCAGAGTAATGCATACAAAATGATGAAGGATGGCAGGCAGCATCTATGGAAAGGAATAAACAGTTGACATTTTGGGCCAAGATCCTTCATCAAGACTCATTAGGACCCTTTATTGGAGATATTTAGAAGTTCCACCTATACATACTTCTTTTCAAAATTTCTCTGAGATCAGAAGAGAATTTGCAAGAGGTTCAGACTCAAGGACACGTAACCAACCCATTTGACTAGGAAGGAACAATGCACAATCCTTATTTTCTGATATTCATGATTGCTGCATCCATCCAAAACTAACTGCATTATTAATATTGCGTAAGGTCCCATTGCACAATTTCAGAGGAAAAGAGTGAAGTTTTTCCTGGTATCTTGGAAAAGAGTTCATTTTGTCATTACAACATTACTGTTTGTGGGAGCTAATTGTGCATAAGTTGCCAATCACTTACTGGCTGTAAAGTGTTTAGGGATGATATGAGGATTCCTAAGACACATTAAGGCAGTTCCTACTTTTATTCCTTTCTTTAAGACACATTGAGAGTTTGATTTTGAACTATACTTAACATCACTTATTCCTAAAACTACAAGCCAGTTTTTTTCAATCAGCTATCAATGCAAAACAATTAGTAGTTAAAAATCTGCCATTTTGTGTTGATTATAATCCCATAATTCATATTTCTATTGTTCTGTAAGTTCTTAAGCTGCCATTGCCAGCCCAATTTTTATTTGGCAATAGCAATGATAATATTGACCCAAGTTCACTTGAGGACTTGCCACTGTTCCTGTACATCGTTGTTTGATGTTTTTGATAGATAGCTCACTGCTGATGCCGGTGTTGAACTTGTGAGAATGTTTTTGTTGCTGACCCAAGGCAAGCATTTGACACAGTCAACCGCGTCTTGATTTAACGTGAAATTAGGATTCACTTTGGTCTCGCTCTCCTTCATTGGTTAAAGAGTGACTTTATTTGAAAACAAAACATTACAATGGAACCTTCAGTCATTAATTTTTTAGTATATACTGTATAGCAAGCAATATGGATCTTTTCTGAACTTCTGTGATTATTAATTAATTTAACATTTTACTTAGTTTGAGTTGGATTTTTAAATCAAGAAAAGTGCAAATTTGGGAACATGTGAGGGAGCTGAAAACAGCCAAATTGACAGCGTTGGAAGGACATCCCAACTCATAATTCTGGGCTTCACTGCAATGGATTCCTCGTGGCAAAGCTAGGTAGGTTGAGATTTAACAAAAACTAATCTGTCAATTTGAATAGTACAGACACAGGTCTTTCCTTTTATCATTGATTCTCAGAGTTATGCATGGTTCTGGGAATTTACCAGTGAAAGCATAACAAGAGTATGACAAAAGTAAATCAGACTGAAGCCATTTCAGGGAAATCTGCAAGGAAGCTGATCCCAACTTCTGGAATGTGATTTGCTCAGATGCTTTCAATGAGAGGTTACTCTCATCTGTGGAAAGAGCCTGTGGTTCCCATATGGGCCTCATTAGTCATCTCTTAAGTAACAAAGTTCAAGTTCAAATTCAAACTTGATGCCTTTGAACTTGGATGCTGGTGGAAAGTGTTAAGAGTTCCTTGGAAAGCAAGAAGATCCAACAAGTCAATACTTGAAGAAATACAGCCAGACTGCTCACTAGGAGGCTTGATTATGAGACAAGAGCTCAAATATTTTGGCCACATCATGAGAAGACAGGATTCCTTGGAGAAGAATCTCATGTTAGGTACTAATGTTAAGAAGGACAGGGCGACAGAGGCTTGAAGGAATAGATAATATTACTCAGACAATCCGTATGACCTTAGGGGATTTTAGAGACAATTTCCAAGAAGAAGGCTTGGTGTACAGGGAGTCCATGAGGTCACGAAGAGTCAGACTCAACTTAACGACTGAACAACAACAACAAAGTAATAAAGTGAAGAGGACTTAAAGTATTTTCAATCTTAAAGGACTGCCATTTGAAGGTCAAGTTACTGCCTGAAGATTTGATTGGAGGAGCTGTGTCGACAACTAGCAGCAGCAGCCTACTGGTTACAAATCTGTATCTTCACAAGAGAGGGATGAGAAGCATGGAGGTACCACTTGCAGTAAGTTACCTACAGCATAAGGAGAATGCAAGCATAAGATAAGAACAACATCACAGGAAGTACAGGGTGTACACTAGATCTTGTCCACTCGCTGGTGTTAATTGGACACACTGATCTTGTTTTCCCGGGCGTTGTTTAAAGTTATCACGTCCCTTAATGTTTTTGCCACAGGATCACTCTGTGATTTTGCCAGAGACAAATTCAGGATCAGACAAGCATTAGCATATTGATGGCAAAGACCACTGACTAGTGAACTTTGATAGCAGTCAGAATGAATGGTTTGCACATCCGGCTGTTTTTGTATAAGTGAGGGACATTATCGATCGTGAACATGGCCAGTTAAGATATACATTGAGTACCCAGCAGCGCCCATCACGTAGAAAAGTTTCCACTGTCTTGGTGTACAGCTGGTGTGTTTCATCCAACATTGTCCAGCAGTGAGGTTTGGACATGCAGGAAAATGTGTCGAATTTCTTTAAAGGATTCTGTGAAAGAAAATAAATATGAGGGTGATAAAGACAAAGTGATGGAGGGCACAATGCTGCCCACAATGTCCTGATTATTGTGACACTCACGCAGATATTAGCAACTTGCCCATCAGGTGAAAGCCAAGCATCATTCCCCCCAGCTCTTCTAACTTCCAGTGCCACTACATGAGTAATCCTGCAACCAACAAAGCATACCTTTCATACTCAGTCTGAAACTATCAGTTCAGGGCTTCTCTTTCATTCACAATCATTTAACTGAAACGGCCACTTCTCAAAGAACAACCAAACGGAAAGAGGAGCTGGCGAAGATATTTATCTCCATCGAATGGGAAAAAGTAACCTTGTGTAACTCCAACATTACTAATGCAAATATTTTATCAGCCAATCATGTGGTAACAACTCAATGCATAAAAACATGCAGATATAGTCAAGAGGTTCCTTTGTTGTTCAGACCAAACTTCAGAATGGGAAAGAAACGTGATCTAAGTGACTTTGACCGTGGAATCACTATTGGTGCCAGATGGTGCCAGTATCTCAGAGACTATTGTTCTCCTGGAATTTTTATGCACAACAGTCTCTAGAGTTTAGAGGGAAAGTGTATAAAACAAAAACAACATCCTACTTAATAAGAGAGGTCAGAGGAGAGTGACCAAACTGGTTCAAGCTAACAGGAAGGTGACAGTAACTCAAATAATCATGTGCCACAACAGCAGTGTGCAGAAAAGCATCTCAGAATGCACAACAAATTGATCCTTGTATTGGAAGGGCTTCAGTAGCAGAAGACCATGAACATACAGTGTAATCCATTTGCACTGCTGTCTCTGTGCAGAATGGCTTGCCTCAGGTTAATAAGAAGGAAAACTCAGCTGATGCTAGGCTACTGGTGAACCTACTTATTGTGGCCGGAACCTGCAAACTCTTGTTCAAAACCTGTATATATCCTTTTGATTGTACTATTTTGTGTTCTATGTGGTTGGTTGTCCTACACATTAAAGAAAACACTGCAGATGCCTGAAACTTAAATTTGTGATGAACTTTACTCGCTTTGCAGCCTTGTGGTACGGGGTTCGATCATCTGCTTATCCACAGCTGTTCTCTGCAATTGTTCCACAGTTATCCTATTTTTGACCTTTCCCCTCAAGTATGTCATCTACAGAACTTGGAGGGAGGAGAGCTCTGCCTAGGGTCATGGAAACAGAGGTTTTTAATACTTCAAGGCATAGGCAGACATATTCTGAGTAAGTAAGGAGGTCAAAGTTTGTTGTGAGTAGATGGGGATATTTAGTTGAGGTCACAGCCAGCTCAGTTATCTTCTTATTGAAGGGCAGAGCAAAGTCAAGGGGGCCAAGTGGACTACTTCTGCTCCTAATTTGTATGTTTGTAAGTAAGTTACCTTTCTCCCTCCAGTGCAGACTCTATAGTTTTGACCTTGGCTACACCATCTGCTCTTGTTTATTTCTGAAGCATGAGTCAACAGTGGAAACCAAACTATCTGTCTGTCTGATCTATCATAGGGTGAATATTTGCATGGGATTGGAGATCCCTCAGAGGGATTTAACTCTTCTGATGAAATGTCCTCAGCAACTTCATCCAACTCTTGCTGCATGTGTGTAGACCCTGTGGGAGACAAAATACATGAATGAGTCTTTTCCAGATCATAATGGTTGAACATGGTTACATTTCACTGGTTATTGATACTAAGTCAACAATATTTACTATTATAGGTGTTGTGAGTGGATTACATCTGGTAGGTGAGAATCTCTGATAGATAGGCATCGCTTTGCTCTGCTGATCTCCAACATTTTCTTCTCTCTCTCCAATTTACTCCCTTTACCTTTTCCATGGTCTCCCAAAAAAAAGAGCGAAAAAGATTTGTGACAGGTTCACTTAACAATTCTTTGGATTTTGGACTCAATATGAATCCGGTACCCCACTAACACTTCTCCATCAATTGCACCTTCAGTATCTAGCAGTTAAAATCCAACCATTTGTCATTGTGGTTATGAAGAATGCAGTGATTGCAACGTACAAATTCTCCCAAAATCTTTATCAGTTGTGATACACTTTAGAGAATCTTGCAGCCCTGAAAGATACCATATACATGTAAATGATTTTAACCATGCCTACATGCACGGAACTCAGACTGCACATTTAAATTTCTATTCGTAGTGTATTTGCATTGAAAACTGAACCTCCACCTTCCACCTCTGAACTGTGGTTAAAAGGTGACTATGAAACAAAAAAAGATTTGAATCAGTCAATGCAAATAGCCTGATCTGAATTTATGTACACTTGTTGCCAAGAGGGAAAAACAGCACAATGGTCGGGCTGGTATCTCCAACCATCTGACACTCAATGGTCGTGTACAGATGGAATGTGAATGCTTTGATACCACATTCAGTTTGGATGAATTATCTGTGAATGTAAACATAGTAACAGTCACATGCTGTCACATCCTGTATGAAATCCTCACTAGACCACAGCAAGTTTACTGTTGTCCTTGGATTCTATTTCATCCTATTTCCATTTTTTAGCTTTCTTAGTTGTTTTTTTTTCAGTTTGTTTTAATAAGCTTTCCAAGTGTTCGGCAATGATATTTTGTAAAAAAAAATCATAAGCTTTAAAATGCATCATTTTTAGGCCTGTTGCCTTATAGACAGGTCATGAATCCTTGAAAATCTCATTTTATTTTAGTAATATATTACATTTAAGGAACATTTGCTTGTTTCTCATGTTAAATATAAAGGAAAAGCTTTCTACCTTTATCACCGTTCTGTGTGCTTTCCTGCCCTTCAAACGACTGGAAGATGGTTTGGTGTGTCTCATTTTTCTTTGCGGCCTTCAGTGAAGTTTTGTTCTAACAAACAACAGATGGGATTTTGTTTTGTACTTGTTATTTTATGGTTGAGTCAGTTTTAGTGGTTGACAAGAGAGAGTAAAAACGATCTTGATGTTGACTGTCTCTGAACTCTCCCACTGTCCAGCAGTGTTTCTGTTGCTGCATCTGAAAGACAGCCAACTATTGGACATCAGATTTGCTCAGGGCTGGTGGCAAATTTTTTTGGGTTGAAAGCCAGAATTGGGTGTGCACCTCATCCATCTGCTTGCAACCTAAATCCAAATCTGTCGGTATCTAACTCAAATGATGTTCAAACTTCAAATCTAAAACTCTTACAATAGCTGCGCTGTGAAGTTATATATGTTTGCCTTTCAACTAAATAGTCCAACATAACTCCATCAGATTCCACTGTATCGCCCTGACAAAGAAACACAGCCAACATTTCCATCTGAAATATTGACCCTGTTTCTCTTTCAGCAGATGCTGCCAGACCCGTTGAAGGGATCCAGCATTTTCTGCTTTTAATTGCAGCTTTCCAGGATCTGCTGTTTTTCACTTTCATTTAACAAGCACTTGTCCTCACAATAATAAATTCCTGCAGAGAAGGGAATAATTCAGATCATAATTTTTATATTCACTAATGTTAGCTATTGCATTAATTGTTTTTTTAACCTCCTGTTCACTGAAAGTAACCAATGCAGGAATTTCAATCTCTTTGCAAGCATAAAATCTCCTCGGGTTTCCAGTTGGGTCCAGGTGGCAATTTTCACCGATGTTTTGATGACAAACTCTGCTATCTTCATCAGGGATGGTGTCTAGGCATGTCTAGTCTGGTAGTATATATAGTGAACTCCCGTCGTCTGTCTCTCCTGATTGGTTAGTGCTCAGCCAATTAGGTTTCCGCTGTCCCACCTTGTTTAAAATCGTATTCCAGTTCTTACTTAGAGCGAGACTTTCGTCTTTGTTGAAATTCTTATTCTCTAGACTTATTTCAATGGTTTCCTTCACCAGGCGGTTACAAAAGCCATTGGCGCAGCACAGTACTTATGTGCCGTCAAAGTCAAACTTTTGCAAACACAAGGAAATCTGCAGATGCTGGAAATTCAAACAACACACACAAAATGCTCGTGGAACGCAGCAGGCCAGGCAGCATCCATCGGAAGAAGCACAGTCGACGTTTCAGGCCGAGATCCTTCGTCAGGCAAATTACTTTATTATTTTGTCATCTTTGGATTTCTTCTGGCCCTACTGTCCTTACATGTTCTTCTTGGCATCCTGGCATGTCTATTCCACTGTTAAAACTGCCTGAAATTATATATTACTGCAACTTATTTTTCACATCTGTGTTAGAAGTAGTATCTTTTCTGTTTCCCTAGGTAGTCCCTTGGAATTTGGGATAAATTACTTGCACTCTGTTTCTTTTTGGTTCTGAGATGGCGGTTGTAGGAAATGTTGTAACTGCAGACTCTTCCGCAGAAATGGCAAATCACGGGCGGCAGGGTAAATGGATGGATATCTTGTAAGGTGGGCTTCCTACTGCTTACAGACAGAACTTCTTGAAAATTGAATTTCAAGAACTTATGACTTTTCTAGATGGTAGTAGTTTTAAAAATAACGTGGTCTTAAAGCTCAGGATCAATTCTCACAGAATAACAAGCTGAGTATTAGTAAAACACACAAGAGCAAATCGGAAAAATAATTAAACTTTAGAAAAGAGCAGAAATGCCAGGAGGAAATAAAACCCAAGGCCAGTTGTATACTTGCTGCGGTCTTTTGAGGAAGTCATAGAGTGTGTGACAGCTTGCAACTCTTGCTTTGGATGAATTATCTGCTAATGTAAACAAACTTAAAGTTCTCATTCCTTTCCTAAATGCTCCATCCCCTCTTGGTTAAGGGTCAGAGATACTGAAGAGTTACTGAGGACATTGCACTTCTTCAAGGGTGCTTGGAGGACTTAATTGAATCTTCTCTCTGCCCGACAACCTCTCCCTGTGCTAGAACTCAAAATAAAGCAGCAGCACATCATGAGCATATGTGAAATACAAGTCCAATATGTACCTCCATCAATGATTTCTCTTTTTTAAAACAAAATCCAGACAGCAATTTTCTCACACTATTAACGTTTTCAAAAGAGAAAACGAGAGGTTTTGCTTGTGTTGATGAAAACACAGCAGGGTAAATTAAAATGAAGAAGAACGATTAAAAATGTTAATAGAAATGTTAAATGGTATAATCTCACTGGAGGCAAGTGGTTTCCAACTGCAATTGAATTCCTAATTAAAGCAATGACTGGTATTTATTGTGCAACATGCTTATTTGTGTAGACTAGCTGCTGCTGCTATGGAGCTATGTCTGTTTCCCTGACTAAGCTCACAGGTTTATTGTACGATCACATTTTGAATTTAGTTTGTGAAAGGCTCTTTCCACATTACTGCCCTTACAAAAATATTCCCAGATTTTCCATGTGTATCCGTGCAATTTGAATTTTACAAACTGGTCGTTTAGAACATATTAAAGGTTATTTTCCCTGATTTCTGACCTAGGTCAAATCATGCAGAAAGAAGCAATGCAGTGGAGGCCTACATATCGGCTGGATAAATAATGATTTATGACACTTTATAATGAATAGTGAATATATGTAAAACAAAATTATATGAATTATTATTCTGACCATGTGCAATATTTTTGACCAGATTGGTTCATCTTTGTCACAGAAGATGAATCTGCTTAAACTGAAAGCTAGTGTTGTTTACTTTTTTCTGAAATGTGCATTGCTTTTCCTATACGTGGTGTCTTCTGAGTGAATCCATACTGTAGGGATGCAATTACAGTTGCAGGTAATTACACATCTGCAACTAAATAACCAATTCTGCATTGGAAAGGGAAGTTAGTAATTGTGGAATGATCGCAGTAATAGCTGTTGTAATAAACAACAAATCTTTTCAACATACTGTATTTGCATTGTAAATTTGTTTTGATTTGTCAGTAAATAAAGGTATGACCTTGAGGAGCTGGTGTTTTGTATTAGTTCGGTTTTACTCGATAATTAACAGTCACACAACAAAGATCCGAGATACATTACCCCATCTGCAACTGGATCTGACTCTGTACCTTGCTTTGAAAAAAATAACTAGTGTTTGCAGCATCTGAACACTGGAGACCTGACAGCTTTTTAAAATTTGAATGGCTTCTTGAAAATTTTCCTCTCTAAAAAATGAAAATTATTTTCTTTGCTTGAATAAAATAACGTTATAAAATGCTGTCAGTCAAATTACTCAAACAAAATCTGTGAAATTGAACCATCTGGCAAAGTCAGGAGATTAGGGGTGCTGAGCATTGTATTCAAAATATTGTTTTACAATTTGCCACTCTGCAGTTTTAGGAAGATTGTAGCAAGTTGGTGGGGGGAAACGTGATTTTCAAAGCCATTATTAATTCATATTGGAACAATATCTTTGTTCAGATAACGTGTTACATAAATTCAATGCTGGAAATTGGGTTACCTATGACCATGGGTCGAATAAATAATACCTTGTTTTGGAAAATTTTGCACACAGAAACAGACTTGAATAAATAATAAGAAAGTGGTATAAAACATCTCTACATATTTTTAATAATTCTGCTATCTACAGCCATTTTGTATTTTGTTGTGACTCAGTTTAAACACTAGAAAACAGGCAAATTCAATAAATTTGTACAGCATTATAGAACTAAAAGCATAATCAAAAGCAACATACCATCACCCCCTTCTGCACATAGGTGGTTAGTTGATTATCCCAATGCCGTTCTGACAGTTCTCAGAAAATTCACTATTAAACTTCACCGTAGCTGATACTAATTAGATACTCTCCCTCAGAGATGATCAAGTACACTACTAGAGTACCAGGCTGGTGCAGGAGGGAACATTGCAGGGCAAAGGGATGGGATTTACTAGTAGGTGACTCAGTATGAGCTGCAGTTTGTATCTAACGCATGCCATACTTGACTGATACACCCTGGTATTGTAACCCGAAAGGTGAAAGGCCCTGGATTTGATTGGAGTTGCAATTGTTCATTCCCAGGACCAGGCATCATTTTAGGCAAAACTACATGAAAAAGAGGATTTCAATTGGGATAGCAGCTGGTGGAATGAGTATTTCAGCTGCCACAACCTGTGGTGTCAGGTTTGGATCACTTCAAAGGATAAACATAATTAATAAGCCAGTAAGCCAAACACCTGGGCAAATGCCTAGCAACGTGCTTATGACCTGAGGCTCAGCTGGGCAGCGGAAAAGTACGGCCAAGCAGGTACTGCCATGATAAATGGGAAAGGTGTAACTATGATTTATATTATATATGGGTTGTATGCAGGTTTAGATCAGGAGGCATCCTGGGGCCTCCAACTTGTCCATAGGTTGGTACACAGAGGGACTTTAGTCTGCTAGTTCATCAAATGCTGAAAGTAAACATGATGAATAGAAGCCAACTTGAAATGGAAATCATATGCAGTGCTTTATTGTTAGGGGGAACTGACTTGCTGCAATTATACAGGGCTTTGGTAAGATTGCATCTGGGCTATTTTATGCTTCAGAATTTCATGAGATTAATTGCAAGGATGCGGGGGGATTTCCTAAAATATGAAGTTCCATAAAACTCTTGAATTTAGAGAAGTGTGAGATGATTGCATTGAGACACAGGGAATGATGGGGTACATATTAATAGGTTACTTATTCAGATTGGAGAGTATAGATGGCTTCAGAACAAGGAGCGGCACATGTTGGACTGAGATGAAGAATAATTTCTTCCTTGGAAGATGCAGATCTTTGTAATTCTGCAAGCCGACCAGTGGATATGGGCACAACCAATAAAGAGGACTTGCTACAAGATTATACTGTATTCAATGGTAGAACAGACATGAAAAGCTCTTCCTTGTAGGCTGTAGGACACTGGGTAAATTGATTGCATGAGTCTAACGAGTGGACAGGAAGCACAGTGAAGGGACAGATTCAAGGCAAAATCAACCAGCAGGATTTCCAATATGCTGACTATCTATATCCCCTATGTCATCCCACCCGTAACTTATACCAGATGGTGAGAGGTAATATTCAATAGAGACATTACAAATCGGGAAACTTTTGTAATTTCTGTAATCATTGTTCAACCTATATTAATAACAGCAACCAGGTGCTGAATGAAAATTAATACTGTACTATCAACATTTAGCTTGGAACAGGTTGAAAATGAATGAAAATCTGATTTTTATGCAGTTGCATCATGTACAAAATTTATAACAAAGAATCCTTCCATTATATTAAATCCATTTGTTTCATTCTCCCTTATAGCTATAGCTGAAGCATTATGAGGATGATTTGTTGGTTGCAGTAGCAATGCTAGATAATGAGGTAACTCTCCAAGAAAACAAATGAAATTTAACTTTATGAAACCTTCGCCATTTGGAAAAGTTGAGAATTCTATTCTAAGTATGTTCTAGTCCCAAAGCATACTCACCCAGCATTTAGTTTAAGACTTTGCTTCAATGTAGATCAGGAAAATCTACTTCACATACAACATGTAAATATCCTTTGAGTACTTAGCTTTCTCATTCTTATATTAAGTCATATACTACAGATTCCCATTTAGTTGTCACCTTGATGCAGTCCACACCCACTGCATTTGATATACTCCCGGCACCAGGGACTGCAACAATGACATCGAATGGCACCTTTTGTAGTTAGGGAGTTGACTTTCTTAAAATAACTAACTATTCATTGGCTAACAGTATGAGCTATAGTATGCTTGCTGCATTCACTCATTTTGATTCTTTTATGTTGTTTAGATTGTTGGAAATCTTAATTTTAGAAATTCTCCACAGTATTTAGAATTTCAAACCTAATGTTTTAAAGTAACATTACAAGAAACTGACATATCCTATGTATTTTGAAAACAATTTATTAGAATAATGAAATCCTTCTGGAATCATCAATCATGTGGTTAAGACGTAATTGCTGGCAAACCATAAAAATTATGTTTTTATTATACAAAGATTGCATTTGCGTGGATAATAATGCTTTTGAGCTTAAATTAATTCAATTAATGTCTGGCTAATATGTCTTATATTATAATATTACGCTTATCAAATTCTATAAAGATGCACGTTTTGATTAGGGATCAGATTCTGCCTTGTCTTTCCCGAGATTCTTTTTAAATGATCTACAGGGACACACTCTACAAACAGGGTTTCATCTCATAGTATTCCCAGGCTGGATCCAATGAACAGAGAGCAGTGTAGCTGTTAATAAGGGTATTCATCATGAGACTGACTATTTTTGGCGTTGTCTATGACAGTCTCAGTAACTTACAATTGTCCCTTGAATATGAACTTATCATTTAATTACGCACTGAGAGACTGCCTTCATTTCAACCTGTAAGTTAGGTTAGTTACGCTCACAGCAATTCTCCAGCCAATCAAATGGTGACTGGATCAGACTCAGACAGCCATTGCTTTGCTACTTGTGAAGAATGTTTTACCTAGTCCATTTTAATCTGCCTATTGTAACATGATTATTTTATATGGGAAACTATAGATCTGCAGATACGAAGGAATATGATATAAGCTGCTGTGTTATGAGCCACCAAGAGTTTTCTACTACTGCCAACAAAAACATATTCCTAGTTATTATACATAAATATTCAACAAAATAACTGCTTAATAATATCATAAACTATGAAGAAGTTTATTGCAAAGAGCTTGGTATCTTTTTATCTGTTTGATAGAATAACAAGCCAAAATCGGGAACCCCAGAAGTCCTAAGATATTAGCAGCTCACATTACAAAATCTGTTTTGTTTGCTCGACTGGTCATCTGGAAGATACTTAACATATATAACAAATAAAAGTTGTGCCTGTTAACTTTGACCTGATTCAGCAAAATTAAAAGCAGAACTAGTGCTAAGTGCTAAAAAGACCACTGATCTTACTTAATGCACCATAATATCAACAACTGCTGGAAAGCATCTCTGCAAAAATAAAATTCAATTTGACACAATACTTTTCCCTCTGGTTTGAATGTTCCATTTCATTTCTGGTCAATAAAAAAAAGCAAGTTTTAATTCTGTAACTTTTAATCTTCACAACTTAATCTATAGAAAACAAAATGTAAGCTAATCAGCCCTACATTTCAAGTGCTCCCATTCTATCTTTCCATGTCCAATTAACACTGTGCAGCTTTCTGTCATGATGTATTTTGAGCTGTCTATAATGACATTCAAGAAGACATCATATTGAGGACAGAATTTTAAACATTCTAAGAATAACCACATTCTTACATTTTATAGCTGGGTTGTATACTTAGCAAAACTACTTTATACGTATAAACATGGACAAATGTAGAAAGAACATGAATAGGAGAAAAAGACTAGGCAATATATAGGTTGAATTTTCATATGTCTGCTTATATGCAACTACTTATAATATAAAAACAATGAATCTATTCTTTGGACGTTTCTGCTACCAGCTAAATGGCAAACCATCTCATTAGTCTGCTCTAAACATTTTCAATAAAATATCATGCTGAGACCAAAGAATTCAAACCATGTGTTGCTGTGAGTGGAATATTTAGGAAAGTCACATCATTAGTTTGAGGGGCCACTTTTGATTTTAATATTGCCAAATAATTACCTCAATATGTGCTTGATCACATTCAGAAAATTCAGTTGATATGGTGAAAGCATTGGAAATTATGAGAATTAAAGCAAGTCTTGATTCCACATGAATTGGGGGGAGGTTAACAGAGAAATATGGGGGGGGGGGGAACACCAGAAATCAATGCATCCTCTTTTAATTCTACTTTCTTGACTTCTATACTCTGTCAAAATAACCCTTCAAAGAAGTCTGATTGGGATCTGGCTCATCACACTGTCACCAACTCACTTTTCATTAGACTGTTACTCTCTGTTAGCCTAGCCAAGCAGAAGAACTCAAACACATGCGCAAATTAAATCGACATCCGAACTCCTCCAATATACAAAGCAATTTAAATGATATTCATTAGAGCGATGACAAGTCCTGATGAGGCTTTCAAGAGCTGAGTCCTTCAGCTTTTGCAGACTCCGTTTCATGACCACTGAGGCGTAACCAAGGCGACTGTACCTTCAGAAAAGCTGACAATTTTACTGTGCTTCCTGACACACCTTCCTCTTCTGCATTCAATACTTACTCATAGATTTAAAGCAAGCCCTTTGCATAGTCCAGACACTGCATGTTCCTGCCAAGTTCTTCAGGCTTTAATATAAAGGCCACTTAATTGTAACAATACTATGTACTTTTAAAATAGCACAGGACCAACTTCAGATCTTTGCCTTTCAGTACAATGTTATAGATGACATATAGTTTAATTCGACTTAACATGGCTCTGCTATGAACCACTGAAAAGCATTTATCTTGTTTGCAATAAAATTTGAACCAGTGGGAACTGATTTTTTTTACCTTTTTTCAAAACATTGAGATTAACATTTAACCTTTTTCGATTTAATTAAAGGAATTAACATCAATCAACCTTCTAAAACAAGCAAGATAAATAATCAAGATGTAAAAGTTGTGAGGTTTGCAAAACCTTTTTTTAAATCAATTTTTTAAATTGCTTTCTTCCCAGCAAGGATGTAGAAAACATGATCTGAGAATGTATAGACCTACTGCAAGTCTAACCATTCTGACCTTATTGCTTCAGCCAAGCAGTTCAAAGCACCGTGAAATAGAATAATACAATGGCAAGAGTCCGTCACACATCTTCACCTATACGTTCACTATCAATGTACACAGTAGAACACAACATAGTATATGTTGATTACACACTGACAAGGTACTAATCATTCAGTGCTTAGCCATCTCTTCACCCTGCCCCATTAATTGCAACGCAGGGCAGTGAAGTATCACTTCTTTGAAGTGATGCTACTTCTGTACAATGACCCCTTCTGCAAATGTATTGAGCTTGTAGCTTCTGACAATGAGAGGGTAATCACACTTAATAGTTTAAATGTCATTTTAGCTGAAAATGCCCCTTTCTTCAGGGTCAGCAAATGGCTGGGGACATAACCTGAATCACGGCCCCAGGAGAGAGGACATTACCAGGATTTTTAGTTAAACAGAATTATCCATACCTACTACATATCTCCCTAAGGAGATAATGGTCAGGATTCATATTGACTAATGCATAAGTGTTCAGCAAAGTATGGTGCAATTAAATACCAGACACTCCTCTTTAACCAATTCTTCTTCTGTGGTATTACTGGATTTTCTGAACTACAATCATGGCTCCAACTTTAACTCTATGATCACTGGCACAGTTTTCTGAAATTTGATTTATCAAGAGTGAAAGGTTGCCGCCAGAACAGTACAGATAACTGGATGCATATTGCCTTTTCAATCCATTGTTGGCTTTGCAAGATATCCCATATTAATCACTGTTGCCCGACAGAATGCCTAACTGATATTCAATGCACAATACCCTAGAGTGTGAAAACGCAGTCTGAGGTTGCACAATAATGGAAACGAGAGCTGACAATTAAAGATGTATTCATGCAAAGGCTGGGAATTTCCTTGCAGCTCTCCCATTCCACTGGTTCGCCAGCACTTCAATGGGAATCCTTTCATTTGTTGTGCCTTGTGCTAATGTTATGTGTTTTTACACTGCATTAATTAACACGAGTTTTTGAAGATAAATACCTTTGACCTTGCAGAATCCAGCTGCTTTTGGCACTGGGTCATTTAGTTCCACTGTGAGAGTCCTTGACCTATAACAGATATCATTGTTTCCAGCCCCCTGCTGATCATTTGGGAAAGATAGCCTCCATGGCTGCGTAATAACTAGATAATAACAGATCGTCAGGATTGTCCAATTGTGTTTCCTCATTGGTGAAAGTGGCTGCAAAGTTCACTTCAGCTGTGGGGTTTCTGCTAATTGCATTAGCAATTTATCCACAATTGAAATGCTATTACTTTACAGCTTTGAACAATTTTCTGTGAGCGTGCAGTAATTTTCATGTGTATAAATGCTTAAATGATATTTTTCCTTCACATGGGCGCCATGGTAGTGCAGCAGTTGGTGTAATGCTTGACAACACCAGTGACCCGAGTTCAATTCCGCCAAGTCTGTAAGGAATTTGTTAAGTCTGAGTGGATTTTCACTGGGTGCTCCAGTTTCCCCCACGTTCCAAACGTTTACAGATTAGTTGGTTAAATGGGTATAACTGGGTGGTGCACGCTCCTTGGGCTGGAAGGCTCTGTTATCATCCTATATCTCTGAGTAAATAATAAATTTCCAAGCTAAAATATGGACAATGTCACCTGGTAATGTTTTCATTGGACAGGGTGTATATACAGACACATGAACACGCAGACACAAAATGAATGGCATTAACAACAATCACCACTCAGATTGGCCACACTTTTTATGAGTGTATGGAATTCCTACGTTGGTTTTTGCAACATGTATATTTCTTTTTATTGTATCCTGTTACATTCATACACTGTTCTTTGTTGCAGTGGTCCAGAGTGCTTTTGTACAATAATCGATTATGTTAACATATAAAATATTTTCAGTAGAAAAAATGTCGACATTGTAACAAAATTTAAATAAACAATTTTAAGGAAATTAAGATGACAATGTTGACTTTACATGGAATTCAAATTGCAGCTACTTTCTGAATTTAATACTCAGGTTAATTGCAGCTCCGTTCCTGTTTTACATGTTTAAGAACACGGCTCAGCAGAAACTAGAAACTGGGTAATTAAATTCTCAAATATATAAAACAACCAGAATTTGCCTGTTAACATGTACAGAATATATGCACAGTGTGTATAGCCATTGCATTTGACCATGGAAAGCAGGTGACAATTAAAAATCCATTTAAAGTCCAGGAAATACAAAGGTGGGTTTAAACGTTTAAGCTGATTGTGAAAGTTGTCCAGTATATATAGTGTTTCTGGTAAAGAGGAAAGGGAAGAATTTCAGAGAAATCTCTATGCTTCTTGAGCAAAACAAATCACATACAAAAGAGGGGAACAAATTGCAAGAAGCAATCCTGAAGTTTCAATCAGCTTCATGGTTTTTCATCAAGTAACCACTCATTAGATGTTTGTTAGTATCATAGTCAAGCTTGCTGGGTATGGTGGACTTTAGGTTATGCCCAATTTTTAAAAATAACTCATGGCTCCCTGTCATCCAGAGCTGGTGCATCGCCTGCAAGAGAGACAGTTGACTGGGACAAAGTCAAGATCATTGAAAAGATCATTATGTACAGGACATAAAATATTATTACAAAAACTGAGACTGCATGCACAAATGTTGGTAGTTTTGTTTGTTAGTTACTAATCCTTTATTAAGTCATCCTTTGGTTTACTATAACCACTCTGTGGTCACAGATGGGACTAATGTTCCTTAGTAGTTGGTTTCTGCTAATTTTATTTTAGCAGATAGCTCTCTAAGCCATGGCATATTGATTTCTTGTTGTGAAGTGCACTGTTCAAGCTCCATTTCAGATTTTCATCTTGTATGTAGCCCTGAGCACATCATCGTGCCATAAATTAGGTAAATTGCACATTTATCACAAATGTTATTTTAAGATACTGTGTAAATGTGACGGCTAGAAGATGTACATGTTGTGGGGACAAGCTGGTCCTTGGGTGGGGTTACAGTTAGGTCTTCTTCGCGCACCTGTGAATTAAGGCCTTTCGAAAGGTGCTAACCCCTAAAGCATCTCTCTGTAAGTGCTCTAGTTATCTGACAAGTAATGTTTTGAGCAAGACCTTTGCCTGACAGGGCCATAATCCCACTCAAACTCCAGCTTGGAATATGTAATATCTTCACTGGCAATGTGCTTGTTACCTGTAGCACCCTAAATGTGGACTATAGTGTGAAAGCAACACAAAATTATTGTAAAATGTTTTAATGGTGCAGTTAAAAAAAAAGTTAAGTGAATGACAATAACGGTGTTTCAGTTCCAGCAACAAAACAGGGCACAGAGTGCATTTCAGTATCTGTGCTGTTTACATGCCTATTTTATACATATATTCGTGTATGGTGTCAGCTGTCAGTTATTTCTGCAAATTAACTGAAAAAAAATGGAGATGAACAGACTCACTCAGTGTGCTGGTAACCACGGGTTACCTTTTATATGCCAAAATATAAAGATGCAGTAGGGAATCATGGGAGGATAATTAGGCAGAACAAAACTTACCAATCAAAGGCATTCTACACATGATGATCATTAAAATAACAAGTGAGAGTGCTCATAAATAAGTAAAGGAGGTTACATCATGGAATGCCTTTTTACATTTGTAGCAGGATCTCATAGCATAAACCTTTTGAAGGATTTTGTATATTACTGTTGAAGGAATACAGTACAAGTTGTTTTTTTTTTAATTTTATTAACCCTTCGAGCAATGCCTATTCATTTGAGCTCTGAACATGGTTGGTTCACTTCTATTAAATAATACATTTGAAAATTATATTGTGTAATGTCATCTGCACAAAGATCGTGACAATGAACTGAATAAAGACCAATGCAGATAGTCGTTTTAATAATGACTTTCAGTCAGTGATCTGAAAAATAAGAATGCAGCCAATTTGTTTTTGCAACTTAATGCAGAAGTGCTTCAGCAGTGCTCAGAGGGTTAAAGGTTAAAGGCTGAGAAACACCAGCACACTTAAGTCACATGAGAAAGTGCACCAGGTTCAGTATTAAATGCTTAACTAAATTGTCCATTACGCATGCAGCTTAATGCATCTGAGCGATACATAGCAACTAAATCCAATTTACACAAAATTCCAAACACTTACCATTTTTACCCTTGTAATCAACCAGTAACAATTGCTGATTACGTGCTTCCATTAAACACTGTACAGTTATATAAAAGAGTTCAGATCAGAGTGCTACTCTGTAATAAATCAAGAACATGTGCCAAGAGTTGTTACAGTAGCTTTAAGGCTTCTTTCAGAGTTGTCCTCAAAGCAAACAGTTAGGGTTACTAAAGTAAATGCTACTGTTTCTCTAGCTCTATAACGTACAGAAGATGATCCTCTGGTGATTTGCCATGAGTTTTACTGAGATGCAGTTTAACTGCGTGCTTACTGGCAAAAGTCCGATTACAGAGTTTGCACTGGAAGATTATACCAGTCTCATCATCTTGAGATGGCAACACCGATTTTTCAGAGGGCAGCTTTGCATGTGTAAGCTGGCTGCTTATCTGTTCACTAGAAAGTTTGGATAAGTCTCGTAACCTGAAGCCTAAGTGTGATTCTAAGTGACTGATATAGGTAGAAGGAGTTCTGATCTGTGATGCACAATCATTACAAAAAAACACTGGATGACCAGAGTCCAGGTTTTTAAGAAATTTTGTTCCACCTGTCCTTCGAAGCTGATACTTGACATTGGCTAACCAGTGGCTGATTGTTGTCATGGAGAGTCCTGTAAACCTTGAGATGTGCATTCTTTCCTGTGGGCTGAGGTCCGACATAATGAACTTGCCATCTGTGGTTTGTCTCAGGCTGGCTGCAAACTGGGCCTGCAGTATAAGTAAATGTTGTGGGTTCCAGTTTGACTGCCGACCTTTGCGTTTCTGAGCTGGCGAAATCTCCTCTGGCTCCTCCATCGTGCTACCATCCACCTCGGATTTGTCTGAAATGCTCGTAGGTGTAGAAGATTTTGATGTGTGACTTCCTGTCAGGTTTTTCAGCATGTCAGATATATCTGACAAGGCATTCTCGCGTAGCGGCGAATTTGACATGAATGACACGACTGCAGATGTCTTTGCTGTTGTCACGGTGGATGAAGAAGATGTTGACGATGGGGATGTGGATGACAAAAGCACTGAACCCAAAGAACCACTTTTGTCACTCTTGGCTTTCGTCAAATCAATAGGCTGGTCACTGCTGACATGATAGAAATAACGGTCCACGGGCTCTGCTTTCTTGGCCTGCAGAATTGGCGTGGCCACAGCAGCCTTTTCTGCCAAGCTATTACTCATTTTGTAAAGCATGCTCATAGGGTCCAGGGTCGGCAACGCAGGTTTGGCTGCTTTCCCCAAATGAACATTCATAACGGACTGCAATGCACTTAATGGATTAACGAAAGGTTGCTCGGGAGGGTGATCTGTAATAATTGCAGTGCTGGTGCACATATTATTTGTAGTGAGTTTTAAGGCCTCTGTACCGTTCTCTAAATGATCCTTTGACGGGCTCTCTTTAGCCGTGTCCTTCTGATTGTTGGAAACACTTTCATGGCTCTTGGGGCTTGGGTCTTTTGAAGACTCACACTTTTGTTGTTCACCTGCTTCACTGCCACACGGCGAAGGTGTCCCATGTTTCAGCCGGGACAGTTTATTCTCTGGCTCTTTACTTTTCTCTTCAGTTTTTGCTACCTTCTCTGTGACTTTCTTCACCAGCTCTTCCATAGCATGGAAGTTGTTTTTTGGTACAGGAGAGTTCTGGCTGCTGGGTGGTGAAACCAGTGGTTGGCTCTTTGGAGAGGCCATACCATCTATGTTGCTATATGCTGGTTTCAGTTGTGTATTCTTACCTGATGACCCAAATGGTAACTTCATTATATTAGGAAGCTGATAGGCAGCATGAATACTGGGATAGCCACTCCAGCTCGGAGTCCCATTCTGAGCTTTGTTAATAGCAGAGGTCACTGTATTTTCTAAAGACTTTAGGATGTCTAGGCCCCCTTTCGGATTTTCTTCCAGGTCTTCTTCTGTTAGATACTGATACTTGGAGGAGATGTCATACTTTTCCTCCTCTTCACAGATTTTTTCTTTCTCTTTAACTTTGTCTTCATCACTTTCAGAATCTTTTTCAACTTCCCTTTTCACTTCAAGGTTCAATTTTGGTGAGACGCTGGTGGGGGTACTTAATGATGATGTGAAAGCACTTGCTGCCAGAGGAACAGACTGGACTTTATCTTCTAGAATAGCTGATACTGGCGTTGGAGTTGGTGTCTGAGGTGCTTCAACCATCTGCTTCCCTTTCTTGATTGCAGAATTGGTCACTTTAACAAAATGTCCAGTCACCATCATATGTGCAGTCAGTTCCTGCAGAGTATCATGAGAACTCCCACACTCCATACACTTGAGAATTTGAGACTTCCTTGCCTCAAACTGCCAGGCATAGCTGGCACCATTCTGGTGTCCATAGCGGTTATTTGGTGTGACATAAGGATTTGAAGATTTCTGTAGTGTATCACTTGTGTCAGAGAACGATGTTTTTGGTGTACCGCCTGTGGATTCTGGAGAACTTGGCAGCTCAAGCTCAAGCAGCGGCCTTTTCCTGGTGGAAGGGAGAACCTTTGTGGAAATTGGTGTCACGGGTTCCTTCAGAGGCACTTTCTGATAGTGTTTAGTTTTGATCATGTGCACACTTAAGTCCTGAAGAGACTCAAATGAATGGCCACAGTACATGCACTTTAGAACCTTCTGAGCATCTTCCTTTCCCTCCATCTCCAGCAACGAGCGTTTACGGGGCTTGGACCACTTTTTAGGATTGTTATTGTCAGTTTCATTGTTTTCATCTCGATAGTGTCCAGTTTCGTTCATGTGTACGGTCAGCTCCACCAAGGTGTCATAAGCAGCGCTGCAGTCTTTACAGCGGAATTTGCTGGCCCCGCTGAATATGGAGCCATACAGCTTGCTGCTTTGTCTGTACAACTGTACCGTGCTGAAGAGGCTCGGCTCCTGCATAAACCGGTTCTGAGAGACTTGCTGCAGTGTTTTGGACATGGCGGACTGATGCCAGTCAAAGCTGCCACTCTCACAACTGCTGCTGCTGCTGCTACTGCTACTACTGCTGCTACTGCCACCATTTGTCACCGGCTCGCTTGGTTGGTTGAGCCCCAGACTCAGAGACGACCAGTAGGAATTTGACAGGATATTGTTATATATTGCTTTCATTTGTTCTAAACTATCCTGCACTCCACCTTCTTCAGGTGGCCCACCGCCCTCCTTACATTCATCTTCATTCTTTATGGAGTTGCTCTCAAAGTCTGCCAATCGATCACTGGTTTCGCTGACATGTGACGTGCTGTCCATCTCCTGACTGGAAAACTCGGCAGCCGGAGAGTCGTGGTAGTTGGGAGATTCCTTGCTAAGTTCCTGCTCATTGCACATGTACTTTGAAGATGATTCCCCATCAGCTCCGGACTCATTGGCTTCAGCTTCCTCGTCTCCTAATACTGCTGCCTTCAGTTCGTCTGAAACATAAGCTGTATTAAAAGAAGAAAAAGGGAGAAAGAAAGAACAGTTTTAAGTTAATTGCTGCTTGTGCGGATCAAAATTAAATATGGCCAAACATCATAACTGGTAACATCTGTTGCAAAGTTAGACACTTAAAATGTAGTGTTTCTTGGGTACATAAAATCATCTCTTCAAATGTGATTTGCCACCTTATTCTTCTCAAGGGGCAACAGCTTGAAATTAAAACTAAATTTGAAATTAATGAAGCAAATTCTGGAGGTGGCATTCATTTCAAAAGTAATAAATTACATGTATCAACCTCTGAGACAGCAGTTCCTGTCTGTCAATTAACATGTCTTGTGCTTCTACTACCCCGAATGCATTTCCGAGCAGACATTCACAATTCAAATTTTGTACCCATTATAAATTTCTGCTTTTTAAATCTTAGTCAATTTCAAACACCACAGTTAAAACACAGCTTGAAATACTGCATATAGATTGACTACCTGCATTTGGGATTCCGATTTCAAAACCATGAAGAAATAGAGAGCTATATCCATGTCTGCCCTTCTATACTTCAAAATTCTACTATGGAAGAACAGATGGTTGAAAAATTCTGTACTGACTAATCACTGTTACATACAGGTTTATGGAAGAATGTTACTTTCGACCCACTGACATTTAAGTGTGCATCATTTTAATCAGACTTTCACTCTGTCAAAACAGTGAAATGCATGCATGCCTGCAGATGTCAGAAATGGGTTTAGAAAAAAAGCTTTTGGAAAATATGACAATAACAAGATTGCCAAGTTTTGGTATAAGATTTGATGTTTTCATGCTGCAGTAATTTTCTTTGAATAAATTTATAAAATGCTACTGAAAACCCATGAGAGGAGCGAGGTGTATGAAAATGTATGTTGTTTATCTAACATGGCTTTACATTCCTGGTTTGATTTTTTCAACATTAGTGGCGATTTAAAAAAAAGTATCACAACTGAATGTAAAATCATTTAATGTAAAAATAATTCGCATTTCATAATTAGTTCAGTAAATTAGAGCCCATT
This sequence comes from Mobula birostris, assembly GCF_030028105.1. NCBI lineage: Eukaryota > Metazoa > Chordata > Chondrichthyes > Myliobatiformes > Myliobatidae > Mobula > Mobula birostris. The sequence goes on from NC_092384.1 coordinate 44,417,488, forward strand.
TCATTGGAATTAAATAAACCTCTGCAATTCACAAGCAAAATTGTGAAGAGGAAAAGGAAAGGTTCTGATTTGAACAGTTGTTTGGAAGAATCTGTATGTGCCAACAAAATGATGTCATCATCCAATTTAAACTAGCAGAAACAGCATGTGAGAAAACAGTGATTAATCACTGCAAATACTAGCATCATACATGAGCCAAGCAACAAATCAGACACCTCCCCCAGAAATTGGAATAGCAACATTTTTTGCTGTTTTGCAATTTTTTTCCCATTATATTCCAACAGGTCAGTCGTACAGTAATCATTTAGGGCACCGCTGAGAGAATTGTTTTCATGCATCATCAGTGATCAAGCCATAGAACTGTACAAAGAATAGGGTCATCAAAGGATTCAAAAACTAAAGACCAGTTTTCCACATGATTATTATTTACAACTGGGAGCAGAAATGATGATGAAGAAGGAGTGTTTCGTTCTCTTAAACTCTGGTCTGAACTAGGACAGGAAATGCAGTGTGGAAAACACAGCAATGAGACAGTTAGCAGCACAAAAAAAAACGTACACAAAAGGGGCCCAAAATCAGAAAGAATACTTGGGAGGATAGTTTTGATACGTAAAAATGAAAGTTAACCCATTATTAAGAATAGTTTAAGCAACCTCTGAAGATTTCACACCATATAGGTTTGATGGGCTGTCCATTCCACGGAAATCCATGGGCTTGCCCAGTGTCAAACTCTTCCAATGGTTACTCTTGTAGATATTAATACACTTCAGGGATTGACTGTATGTAGTTGGACCAATGAAGATAGTCACATATTTTTGGGATCTCTTGTTAATAGTCAGGCATCCTTATGACCAGTGCTAGTTCTGAACACATTAACACCTCTAAAAATATTGAGATACTTTGCAAACACTTTCAAATATTGACAGATTCCAGGGAAATCCCTGTCAAAGTGACAAATATTCAGAGATGCCCTGTGAGTACACTAAAGGGAAGCCATAAACACTGGCATAGTCCCATGGCCTAATGAGAACATTCTCATAACTTGCAAACAGACACACATATAATCAGAGGCTCCTTAAAAATGTTAGATTCAAATCCATTTATTTATCAAATGTACAGTAAAATGTATTGTTTGCATTAACAACCAACACAGCCTCAGAATGAAGTGAAGCAAATCTAGCAATGAACGCTAATTTCTAACAAACAAATTTAGCCACTCAAAGAAATACACTACTATCAAAACAGAAACAGTTGATCACTATATCCCTTGGATCACAGAATTTAATGTTATATTCTTAGTGCTCAGAAATTGGACTTTTTGGATCTCCGGGAGCTTGCAGACCCTATTTTGAAAACATTTGGCGTGAGTTGAATGATATTCTTAGCAAAGTGATACTGTTATGCACATTTTAGTTTTTCTTGAGGTGGGCTCACAAAATAATTTTAACAAAAGCCTGTCATGTAGAAAATGTTTCTGTGGTACTAGTCACTCCTCTGAGGAGACCACATGGAAGTTTGCGTCCATTGTCCACTGTATTATGTTCCATGCAGGTCCTAACTCATATTGTATGTGAGATTTTGGAGACACTTGGTTAAGGAATATATAGCTGGAGCAGCTTTAAGTTACCTTCCTCACAGCGTTTGGCATATGAATATTCTCCCCCAGGTGAACTGTAACCAAACCGGTAAGAAAATCCACCAACCTCTCAATCACACGGATGGATTTTGAAACTATCAGTCCAGTGTCTATATTGTAGTCTGGTTTCTACATGCTAAGGCTATAGGGAGTGGGGCCCAAACCAATTCTCCTGACACTAACTCAGTGGTCATTCTCTTCAGACGCAACCATAGTTTTGTAGTTAATGCTTATAGTCTAGTCTCAACTTACCGTGGCTGTCTACCATGGTTACTCCTCAGTTTCTAATTCAAAGGCAGAAACGGCACCACTCATGCAAAGGGGCAATATCCATAGCGAGGCACATTGTAGATGGCTCTAGTGCAATGGAGCAATTTAGCACTGTTATTGCAGATTTCTAAAATTCTTACAATACTCACACAAAAGGAAATATGAACCTGTCTTCAGGAGGTACAATTCAAACTGAATGAATTGACAGGAAGGAAGCCATCTCCTTCCTTCTCCCATTTACCCTTTGCAAAGTGCAAGCAGCAAGTTCCTTGCAGTGGTTCTTAAACTGACCACCAAGAATAGCAAAAAGACTATAACCAAGGCCAGCAAGTTTAAGTAACTGGCCAATTATGAGTTCACCACTCTAACACCTTTAAGGTTGAGAATCAGATGCCCCTTCTCGTCAAACTCCCTACTTCATCCATCTTGTAACACCACTTCACATTTGACAGCAAGCACATTTCAAGTACAAGTGATTAAGTTTTTTAAATCTTCTTGTGAAAGCCTGGTACTCACCTATTGATAAAGATATTATTTCCTGGAACTGAATAACCTTCAGCTGTCAGGCTGTGGGGCCAGGCAATGGAGATACCTTACAGCAGGGATTCCCATCCTTGGGTGCATGGACTCCTTGCTTAATGGTATTGGTCTGCAGCATAGAAAAAGTTGGGAACCCCTGCCTTCCACGTATATTAAGGAGAAGTACTATCCAAAGGTTGGGTTTGAATTTATTTTTATTATTAGTTTCACAATTTTAATTTTAATGCTCATTAATAGGATATCCCCCACGATCAGTTTACACAGAAAATTGCTGCCATCGTACCATTGTCTTGAATATGGTGTGACTTCTACGCATGCATCAGGTGTGGCGAATTCTCTCTATTGCAAAAGGAAACATTGATGCAGCTTCTCACTTTAAACATAGAGCTGCATAACCACAACTGTCCAAAGAATTGCATATTTACTATTTTAGAGTATTAAAATTGTACAGTGCCCAGGGAGGGCATGTCCCAAAACCCCTTGCTGGGCTTTGGTCCTAAACTTTTCATAACATACGAGTTCTGAAAGCAATGTGAATACATCAATTTTATTGTCTAATAAATTACTGCACACTTCAAAATTCACTGCAATTTATCTTCTTCTTCAGAATTATGAATGAAACATATCTATTAAACTATCATAGGGGGTTTATAAAAGCTTTTTGAATTCTGATCCTGCAAGAGATAAACAGTGATATATTACTTTTGTGCTATGCTTATAATGATGCACAGCATTCAGTATTTGAGGCCAAAATAGTCAAGTGGCTCAGAGTGAGCACTACTGCAAAACCTCTCATGGTTTTCAGAAAAATAGATGAAAGTAAACATTCTGAGAATACAGGCTCCAGCTATCAAAAAGCCACATTTTAGAGCTTGCTAACTGTAGGACATGAAGCCGCCAAGACCATAAACATAAAAATACCAGAGGTTTAGGTAGATGCTGTAGACGTGGTGAGGGCCTTCAAATGCAGAGCAGTCTGGAGAAAACTAAAGGAATGACTGCGGCCTCGTAATGGATTTTGGTGGTGTCATCATATCACAAAATGTAACCCTTTGGTAACTGAATGGATGTTTCTCCATTCAAATAACTATACATTTATTTTCCTTTCATGCAAAAGTTCCAGAAATGTTCTGTATTAGACATTGAAAATACACACATAAGAAATGTAAACAGTAACATATTTCTGAAATTCCAATGTTAACAAAGTAAAAAAAATACACATTAAGGCAACTGTTCATAAAAGGATTGTTATTGAGTTGCTCAAGTTATTAAACATTTCTTTTGAAAATCTGTGACCATAATGAGAAAAAAACATTGATCCCTGGACCGCTTCCAGCCTGGAGTGACGTTGAGTTTTTACTCTTCTGAAAAGTCATATGCTAATCTCATAGGAACATTGCTTATACAGTCCTCCCTTGTACTCTGCATTGCATGCCCCGATTTACTAGAAGCAGGGTTTTAGTTGCTTGGTGCGTATCAGCATGAAGTAATTTACTGATTTCAAGGAAACAAAAGAGAGTGACTCTACTTCCACTAATGGTTTAAATCATTTTGTTGAATCAAGCATGGAATCAAATATTTTACTCAGTAGAATTCTGCTTTTCACGATTGACAAACTAATCACTAGGTTGCTAGGATACAGAAATTCTGAATACCATTGTCATGGTTAAAAATTAGTATGATTATTGAGTTAGCATATTTTTACATAACCCATAACATTTTTTTCTAAGTGTGGAAAATAAAACTACAGACCATATCTAATGATAGAAACTACAGCCTAATTTGTTTTTCTCTGTTTCCTTCTAGAAACTAACTTTCATAAAATAAACAGACTGATGTTACTGTCATGCCTTACAGGCTTTAACTCATAACTCACACAGGGTTTTAATAATGAAGTAGGATTGTAACTGAAAACGTCACGCTCATGGAACTTCGGTCCCTTCCTTGAATTAACCAGAGAAAGAAGTAAATGAACTGTTGTTATTCCCATCACAAATGGCTTTCCAGATCTGCCTTTGTAATTGTGTCCTGTGGTAAAAGAGATTTTGAAAGGATTGCACAATTTAAACCAGATGGGGTTAAAATAAAATAATCTGAGGTTGACACCACTGGTTGCAGAGATTAAGGGATATTACACACATCTTTCCTGTGTCCTACCTTTCTTACATCATATCAGTTTAAGACAAAATATGGCATCTGCTTTTGTGCTATGAATGTAAGTGATCACAAATTTTAAAAAAATCCCCATACCATTATCCAAGCTCCAGTGATGTAATGAATTGGACTGTACATTATAGCTGGTTCTGTGATGCGAATACAAGCTGCATAAACTCTCTCCTCTTTACTCTTGGTCTAATTAATTCTGGTGAATAGATAAGCTGGACTGGTACAAAATTCCTCCTTAATTTGAATTTAGTAGAGCCATGTTTCACAATAATTTCAAGTGCACAACGTTCTTATCGCAGAAATTGTTAGGTATAATTTATATATTATCTCTAAATTTTCACCTCCCTTCCCCCATCCCTTTCTGGAAGATGTCGACATCTTGCTGGAATCTAGCCCCAGACTTATATAGTATGTTCCATCCCATGCCTGAATGAGAATTCCTCATGCATGGACATTACATGGATTGTTAGAAAACTACTGAACTGCAGGAACTATGATCCTATCCTCATACAAAACTCGTATACCCACACGTTCACCACAAATATTCAGAACCTCTGTCAAAAGGTACTTTTACACAGAAATTAATTCTGCCATCCTAGATGTTGAAATTATAACACTGAGTGGAGATTGGATGTAAGAGTATCTTCATTTGTCTGGCTTAGTAACTAACCAAGCCATTTCACATGATACAGCTGGTTTGTAGAACAAAATGCTTTATTTTTCAGATCATACTTAGGTAAAACAGAATTGGCTGATGAGTAAAATACTGGGACACAGATTTCTGCAAGAGATAGATTCAAGGTTGCAAAGATGAACTTACTTCCATAGCAAGAGGTAAAACATGGAACTTGCTGCTTACTGGGTGATGGAAATGGAGATGACCAATGGCATCAAAGGAAATTAGATGGAGCCTATTTTAATTTGCTAGACTAAAGTGATGGAGAAAGTCAACAAACAGGGCTGACTGGATAGCTCCAAGGATAGACAGCAGAGACTCGATAGGCCATAGGCTCCATGATAACAATTATATTGATATTCAATTTGCTAACTATAAAAATGGCCCACAGTTTGTTGCCATGATGTGGCTGCTCACGGATACTTCTTGTCTGATGTTACATTAGCTCAATCTGGAAGGCCTAACGTGTCCCAGAGTTCAGCATTGAGACATTGAGCAATGGCATAGCCTCTGATGAAGTGATGTGGGCAGCAAGCACTGCTCAAAATCTCCTGTGGAAGACCTGACCACTGGCAAAGACCCAAACCCCACTCTCTCCCTTCCAGATCTGGTGCCTGGCAAAGCCATCGGTGTTTTCAAAAAGATCCTGAACATTTGGGTACAACAAAAACTGGTAAGATCTAAATAAAGCATGTAAAAGATTTCTCAAAGCAAAACAATCAATTAAAACACTTACAACCACTTCTAAGTAATTAATGACACCAGTCAAACGGCAAATAATTATAAATAAAGGAGCATAGAAGGGTACAGAACAGTACAGGCCCTTCAGCCCACAATGTTCTGACTACTCCACAATTCATTTAACCCTTCCCTCCTACACAGCCCACAACCGTCCATTTTTCTTTCATCCATATGCCTATTAAAGAATCTTTAAGAAGTCCCTCTTGTATGATCCTCCACCATCACCCTAGGAAGTGGATTCCAGTCAAACCTAATTATTTCCTTCCTTTCTTTCTTCACACTCCAAATTTCTCTGAAAATGCGGCCTTACAGCTACTGTGTTAAATCTAACCTGATGCAGGAAAGAGCAAGTTCCTCTGTTTAAAAGCTAAGGAGTCTCAGTGAAATCCATCTCTATCATTGATGAGCACAGGTAAGAAATTATGCTTCCAAAAACATATTGGACTTTCAAAACCCACTGACACTTGTGCTGAGGAATGCCAGAAGTTTGATTGGAACTTTCATTATTTCCAAGCATAATCCAAACTGTTGTCTTACAACTACATCATGTTTAAGTTGTCCTGTCGACACAGCTCTCTGGTATTAAGTATTTTCAACCTTTCCTATTAACAAATTAAGATAAAATTTTATGCTGCTGACAGTACTGTATTTAAAGCATAGCAGATAGGTCACCATTTTATGTTAAGCATATAGCTACAGAAAGAGTCATGGTACATTATTTCAGTACTTGACAGCATAAGAAATATTTTTTTCAAAATCCCTTAATTGAATAAAATATAAAAGGCATCTTACAGTACAGTCAAGAACATGCAGAGCACTGTGCTCTGTATTCCTTGTGAGTACTCTGCAGTGAACTAACCATGAACAAAATGGAAGAAAATAGACAAGGCTGGAAATGGCAAGCCATACAAAGGGTCATCCACCTAAATTGTTAACTGTTTATCCTTTCAATGACACAATGTGATTTGTTCAGTATTTCCCATATTCTGTGTTATATTTCTGATTTCAAGCTAATGCATTATTTTCACTTTGGATCCTTAAAATAAATTTGTTGAAATTAATTGGAATAATTTCCACTAGGAGCAGAATAATTCCTGTAGGATCTAAAAATTATGCTGTGTAAATATTTTTCTTCAATTCAAATTTTATTTTCTCACCCTGATTTTCATTCTCCCAGTATTATACCAGTCGGGAAAGAGCCTGGGTGTCCGGCAGTAACTCCACCGGCAGTTCTAGACTACACACTCCAAGGTGCTGCACTTTGGAGCACCTATGTCATCACTCATCCTGGTTTAATATGGATTCTGCTTTTAGGAGCAGTTTAATTATTTTACTGAGTTATCAGATTAGTTGAGTTATTTACTGATGCAAGGGTAATCGCGTCGAAGAATCCTCTTACTTGTTGCAGAACACATCCTGATTCATATTATTTTAAAATAGTTTAAAAATTATTATTAATTTAATCTTCATAATATCAGTGGTGAGTTCACATCATCAGCTCACAAACACTCAGCTGCATCTTTTTAATCACACACATACATACTGTGCATGGCATAGTTACTTTTAAGGTTTAGCAGCAGAAAAGAGGATATGTGATAGAATATTTCCCATTTTAAGAAAATATTAAAAATATATTTTATGATATTAAAGCAAGAGGCAAGGAGTTCATGATATTAACTAGATCACATTATAAGATAAAGGGTGATTGACAGCTGTTTAAGAAACTTCCATCAAAAGAAATCTGTATAAAGCACAGCTCAATATTATACCGTTCAGATTCAACAGTCCTATTTCTACTTCTGTAAAAATTATAATCATCACTGTTGAATAACATTGTTTGTTAAAGAGAATATTCAAAGTTTTAGTTAATGCTTCAAAACATTTATTCGACACCAGATCAAAGCGATCTAAAATCTAAAAGAACAGAAATTGAATGTGTGGCTTGCACACTCAATACTACTCGTTTCCAATTTTTGTCTTGTTTATGTTAATTCTAAGTGAACTTATATTTCAACTTGAAATACTGCAATGTCTGCTAATTGTGGTCAAATCCACTATAGGTTTAAATTATTGGCAACTAAAGTTTGCAAAATAAACTCCTTTAATGTAGTGAAAGTATTTTACTAATTTGCCTGAATGCTGCAATTTTTCAGTTGTGCACCATGCAACTAATGTTCTAAATTTTGCAATAATTTAAATGTACTGACGTAACTTTGATATATGACAATTCACATTCCATATGAGAATTGTGTCTTTCTTAAAGATGTATTACATTTGTTGCACTGTTGATTTACAGAAATATAGTGGACTCCAGTTAATTGGGTCATTGCTTAATCAGGGCAGCTTTTTGTTCAGGACAACTCTTGAATAAAAACTAATGGAGAAAATCGCCGGGATTCCTTTCATTTATTTGGATACTGTGCTGCTTAATTAGGACAGGAGACTGTTGCTAAACAATTTATTACTGGCTGCAGTTGTGTGCACTTGTGTGGCTGTTATATTGTGCTTAGAGTGAACAGCTTTTAAATAGTGTTAGTTGCGTGTGTTTGTGTTCAAAAAGCAGTGATTTTTGTAAGACAATTCAGAACTGTTTTGCTCACTTTAGTTTCAAGCAATCAAACTTGGAGATGCCATAAATGGCTAATGGATATTACAGATCAAACTGTTTTTAAATAGTGCCAGTTGTGCGTGCTTGTGTTATGTTATCCATTTGGGCTGAAAGCCACCAAGTCAAAAAGCAGTGATTTTCGATAATGTTGTTTTTTATTTTGACTTTATGCTGGAAGCCAATGAAGGTTATTCTGTAATCTGCGCTAGGTGTCTACGCTGATTTCGTTCATTTGTAGTCAATCAAAAGAACACAGCAGCGATGAATTCTTCCATTGATAGCTATTAGGAACTAATATACAATTTTATAATACTGTAGTAGTATTGGTAGTGTTCTAATTTGGTCTGTGTTTCATTTAAATGTATAATTTGTTACTCAGTTAAATGGTAGTTTGTCTTTGTTATGCCTTTTAACCATTTCCATGAAACTAATTGGAGTAGCCTCTTAATTGGGCCAAAATGGACTGGTCCCAATATGTCCCAAGCAACCGGAAACCATTGTGTACAGAAAATAATAATGTTTAAAACATCAACATAAAACATGCAAGAAAATTATTTTATATATGTTGTGGTTGCTTTAACTGTTGAGTGGCCGTGAGTATTCAATTCCCTCTACAGCTTCTTTAACAGACTCATATTGTTAAAAAGCAGCAAGTATGGGCTTAGATAGAGTACACTGAGCTCATAAAACTGCAAGAAACATTTTGCTGGGGAAAATCTTTTGATACTAATCACCGTAAAGTTGGAACATTCATTCTATACGGTTACTTGCCTTCTTATAATTTTTGGGTGTGTGCCCCAATATTAATCTTTTAGGAAATATAGATGCCATGAACCACAATATTAAATTGTTGAACAAAAACTGAGTTGTGTTCTCAACGGATATTTACTCTCAAATGCCTTTTCAGGGATGAGTTTTCTGAACCCAGACAGGACCTCTGTGGGAAGAACAACAAACTGACTAAAAGTACCCATGTGCTCTGCTTATTGACTCCTGGGGAAGTTATAGAAGGTGTGATCCAATGTCTGTGGATGCAATCAAATCCAGCTAAGGAGAGGAGACCTGTAAATAGGGATAAGTGCTGGTCAAGCATCCCCCAATCCACCAAACCTGAAATATGTATATCAATCTAAATATTAACATTAGGCTCCCTTCTTATTCCTTCCTGGCCAATTATTTTGATTAATGCTATAAGCAGGACTGGGCCTTTATTAGAATCAGGCTTTATGTTCGTGGGAATCTTTTTAAAAAATGAAAATTATAATGAGGTACAGGTGTAGGTTCCTAATGACAGCTGGGAACTGTCTGGACTTGGAACAATCACACATGCTGTTGTAGTTTACAGCACAAACTTTACCAGTTCCGAGTGGGCGTTGTTGAATTAGGTGTTGGCACATTCTCTGTCTCGCCAGCCCCTCCAATCACCTCGATCTAGCCAAGTGTTAATGCAGTTAATTGAATTTAAGATCAATAATGTTTAATTATTACAATTTGACATTGTGAGATGAATGGATTTGTGACTTGAGAAAATGTGTAAGTATTCCAGTAGAGCCAAGTACATTGAAGCCTTCGAGAGATCACAGGGACCTGCTATTGATTGGTCCGCAATCCAATTGACTAATGCTCTGACAAATGTGGTTACCATGTTACTGCAAATAAACATTCCATAAGAACGCTTTACCTCCTGTCACTGAACATATCCAGTCCAGCACTGTCCTGCAATCTGCTTCAGACGAGAATGGAAAGAATGACTATTGGAACTTAAAAACATCTGTCTTAACAGGGTCTGTGGTTTGTTGAAATAAGAATCGTTACTAACTCCTCACCATCCACCACCCAACATCCCACTACCCATCAATAAATGCTGAGATTTTTGTACTACATAGTAATTCAAGAGAAAGTACTTGTGTTGCATACAGATTTGGTCAGCAATATAGTGATTGATTCTGAATACTAACAGGACATGCATGAACTTTTTGTGCATCTCAATTTCACACAGCAGAAACTTACAGTAGTTTCAAACATCCACTTGATTAATTGATAAAATGTTAATTCATACCACATAAAGAATCCCCCTCTTACAAATCATCCACTTCTGAGGCAGTTTATCCAGATTGATGAAGTGGGTAGGTGGGTAGCTGGGTTTGGTGGGGAGCTGATTCCCTTCTTCCACCCCTTATGCAGTTTTTTTCTTTACTCATAGTTAACAATTTTGAACTTACCAATACTACCTCAAATGCTCCTTCTCCATTTTTTCCCTCTTGATTTTGGAATTCCCACAAATTGAGAAGGGGCTCTATCCAGAAGAGTTTCAGAGCATCCTTGAACCCTTTTCCTCAGTCCATCTAGTAATCTCTTGCCATGGTGCAGCTCAGCATAGAGTGCTCATTTTGGGATTCCAGAGTTGGACTTTTATTACCTGCTGACTGAGGATAGTCAGGGCCTCAGTGATTGAGAGAGGACACTCACAACAGCTCAGTTAATCTGCCAGAGCATTTGGACGATTTTGCAGAGGTATTAGCAAAAGAGGTACCTTGCCAGTGCTTTGAGGTGCTTGCTGCAGACAACCGTATGTCAGAGGCATACAGAAGGGCAGGGATTACTGCTGCATAGCAAACCATGAGCTTTACGTCAGATTTAATGCCTTGATCTTCAAACAGTCTTTTCTCAGATGAAATAAATCTGTATTGGTGCCCAGAAAGCGAGAGCGAATTTCATCATTGATGTGTTTGTTTATCTATAGATGCCTCCTGGGATATGGAAAGCAGTTACAAATATTCCACAAATAATCTCAAAATAAGGCCCAAATGTAGTCCAGTGGTATATTCAATATCAAGAAAAACAGATGTCCTATTTTCATTTTTAATTGAAGCCTGAGAGTAAAATAATATTCCTGGCTGATAGTGAACTTTTAATGACACTGTCCAATGTTAGCTTTCAGCTCAGATTTTTATTTCTTGACAGCAGTTTATTATAATTCAAGTGTTCCTTTCCCCAAATAAGCAACTGAAATTATGATATTTTATCATGAAGCAAACTGAGACTATATCATTTGGAGGTTAAATACTTCACCATTAATCCCAATGAACCCATGGCACTTCCCTGATGTACTGGAATTCTTTTTATTCCTCCTAAGTTTTAAACAGAATTTCTGCTTAATCCATTGTAAATTACTAAAGGTTCATAGGAATAGTAACATTGCTAAGCAATTTAACACTTGAGAAGCCATACACCACTAGACTGAACACTAAAATAACAAGAGACCGAATGGATAAAATTGGTCATGGGATCAATGTAAAATAGGTGAGAGTGAATTGGCTGTGCATTTTACAGCTGGCATGATGTTGTATTCTGTGAACAGTTTGCCAGAAGCTTTTAAAACAATGACCTATCTTTTACTGAAAATACCATACTATATATCATATTGCATTACCAGACATGGAGAATGAATTAAGGGCAAACTAAATTTTGAGTCTGGATATTCCCCAATATTTGATTCGTAAATTGACATATCAGGTTTCAACCTTTTTTTTCTATTTATGTGTGGAATCCTTTTCAGCTTTACCCACTCATCTATATTACTGTTCTCAGCATCTAAGAAAGAATAATATTTGAATGAACAAAAGCATTAAGCATATGCTAATAAACAGATTTTTTGCTTAAGTACAATAGCAACTGGAATGCATTTGTCATAGTTTTAATCAAGGGCAAGAGTTAAGTGAGTTAGCCAGGTGTCAATTCATGAGCTGCATTTTTCTAAAGATAAAATATAAATTATTGCAGCATTCTAGTTATTTGTGAATTAATTTATTTGTAATATTTTGAAATCTGTGAATTTTGAAGGCATAGAACTGTCAAACAGGTTCATACTTAACACACTTACTCTAAAATGTAGCCTGTGCAAGCTAATAAATGCAATATCATCTATTTAATGCTATTAATATATCCACAAGCTTGAAAGAAATGTATGTTGCTTTTGTGTGTTTAGTGCTACAGCCATATCCCAACATTATTTATGTAGGCTACACAGTCCCAGCTCTCTAAGAATGTCACTTGAAATATATTGCTTTGCTCAGGAGTGGTGTACGCACACGTATTAAAAGCCTTTGAATCAATTGTAGCAAATGCATTAAAACTTCATTAGAAAATACAATAAAAGAAGCTTTCTGACTATCAACTCACCATTTTTATTAGGCTTCTACAAACAAGTGTTTTCTCCTGAATGGTGAAAATCAACTGACTGTGATCTGCTCTTATAACTGTGACGCTTGCTATTGTGACAATTTTTTCGAACTAGCTGGCCTGTCACAGTGTGGATATTGCATTGCTGGCCTTTTAGAAATCATAGCAAATAACAAGCTCCATTTTTGTATTATTTAAACAAATGTCAAGGCCTATGTTGCAAATCTATAATCACAGATAGTGCTACTTGCATGATACAAGTAACACTGCTGTATGCTTAGCGCAAAATTCAATTCCATTTTGTGATGACAACTGGGAGTTGACCATACTGGCCTCAACTCTCAACCGTTATCAGTAACCAAATGAAATAGTCAAGTCAATAATAAATTGGTTTTCAAATGGTACTTAACCACTCCTATTATGATAAACTTAAATAATATTGAATAATTATTAAAATAAAGTGTGGTGAAAATATTTATTGCATCACTGTTCTTGGTTATGTGCCCCTAAACAAAGTTGCACTGCACAATATTATTTGGAGTGTGGGTTTAATTTTAGCTTTCCTGCTTGGTCAGGATGTACAGTAGGTATAGCAGTCCCAATCCAGATAACCTCAGAAAGTGGAAATTATGAACAAACTCTGAACATCAGCAAGCTCCTCTAGTATGGCTCACTTATAGACTAGCTAGATATTTCTATTTCCATCCCTCTTAAAATCAGAGAATCATATACCATAGAAATGAGCACTTTCTGCCATCTTGTCCAGGCACAATATGGTGCCTCTTTATGCTAACCCTATTTCTCTGAATTCAGCCTGTAACCTACCTTGTCTTTCCTGTCTAAATTCCCTTTAAATCTTGTAATTTTACCCCTACCACTTTTTCTGGCAGCCCATTCCAGATAGCCACCACCCACCTTGTCAAAAAAAACCTTACTCCTTTAAATTTCGCTCCTCTAACTTAAAACCACGTCCTCTGGCTCTAGACTTCCCTGTCCTGGTAAAAGGATTCTGACTTTCCCTCCAAACTATGATCTTCATTATTGTATAAATTTCAACAGGCTTACCCCTCAGACTCTTACATTCCAATGAGAATAAACCTGTGATATCCAATCTTTCCTTATAACTACAGAACCTCTTTTCTGGTGAATCTCTTCTACACTTCCTCTATTACTACCGCATCCTTTCTGCAGCTTGGCAACTGGAACTATACATTAAGTTGGCAAGATTAGATTCAGATTCCAGATCCGCCTGCCTTGTCAAGTGGAGAGAATGGGCCATGTGACCTACACACCCAACAGAAACACTTGTGGCTGACGGCCACACAAATTTTCCCTCTCTATCACCTCACCCTAATCCCACCTCCTCTCTGATCATAAGATTACCCCCAGTGGCACAATGGCAGTGCAAATACAACAGCTGTTGTAGCTCAAGCCTGATCTCTGGCATTGTCTATGTGGCACCATAGTTTTAAAAACCTCTGTAAGATCATCATTCAGCCTCCTCCATTCCACTGCATTCTCTCTACTACTACCACATCCTTCTGGTGTGACAACCAGAACTGTATGCAATACTCTTAGTGCAATCTACCCAAAATTTTGTCCAACTGCAATATAACATCTCAACCCTTATATTCAAGCCCCAGCCTATGAATACAAACATTCAGAATCTATTTTTCACTACTTTACCCACCTGTGGTGCCACCTTCAGGGCATAAGAACTAAGGTCTCTGTATGTCAATGCTCCCACTATCTAGCAGAATTTGACCTCCCAAAGTGTATTGACTCATAGTTGCCTGCATTAAGTTCCATCTGCCATCACTCCAGTCAGCTTTCCTGCTGATCTATGTCTCCCAGTGTACAATTAAACAACCTTCCTCATTATTGATCACTCCATAAATAGTTGTGTTATCTGAAAATTACTGATCAAAAGAATTAACAACTTAACATCTATTATAGCGGATTCATGAGTGATTTTAAGTCATGGATGAATCTTAATTAACAACTGGTCTAAAAAGATTAGACTAAGTCCCACCCAGAAAACTCACGCTGCCACACAGGGAGTGCTTCCATTCCATACGTATGGGGTGTACTCATAAGGATTGAATGTTCCACGGCAGACTGAGGTAATGGCCTGCCTAGAATTTACAGCAGGACCTGGTTGTACTGGACATTCACCCTTTTTCTTGTTGGAACTGACAGCACTTGGATGCTATTTTGATTTCAACAACAGCTCTGCTGATTGCTATCGTGATGAACACCTCACCACATACTCACACTCAGGGGATGTAGCAAGATCCACCCAGTTGCTAGGTAGTTTTAATAACGGAAATTTAAACATAGAAAGAGTCAATTTGGCTTAAAGCGGATGAAGACTTAAGCAGGAAGATTCTTGGCTGAATACATCTAGAAGCAGTTATCTTACCACAATCATTTTGAATTGTTTGCAAAACCTTTGGGTTAGCAGGATAAAAATACACCAAGGATCCTGCTCGCTATCACAATCCAATGCCTGTAAGAACTGCCTAAGCAACTCAGATAACGAGGAGAAAAGAAAAGGAACAAAATTTTCAAGAAGAATCTGATTACTGATGTTATTCCCTGCACATACATTCAGTGGCCACTTTACTCCTATACCTAATAAAGTAGTCATTGAGTGCATGTTGTGGTCTTCTACTGCCGTAACCCATCCACTTAAAGGTTTGACATGTACGTTCAGAGATGCTCTCCTGCACACCATGGTTGTAAACACAAAATACTGTACTCTGCAGATGCTGGGGTCAAAGCAACACTCACAACACGCTGGAGGAACTCAGCAGGTCGGGCAGCATCCATGGAAATGAACAGTCGATGTTTTGGGCCGGAACCCTTCGTCAGGACTGTAGAGGGAAGGGGCAGAGGCCCTATAAAGAAGGTGGGGGGGAGGGTGGGAAAGAGAAGGCTGGTAGGTTCCAGGTGAAAAACCAGTAAGGGGAAAGAAAAAGGGGTGGGGGAGGGGAAGCAGGGAGGGGATAGGCAGGAAAGGTGAAGAAGGAATAGGGGAAAGCACAATGGGTAGTAGAAGGAGGCGGAACCATGAGGGAGGTAGTAGGCAGCTGGGGGGGCGGGGTGCAGAGTGAAATAGGGATAGGGGAAGGGAGAGGGAGGGAATTACCGAAATTTGGGGAATTCAATGTTCATACCAAGGGGCTGGAGACTACCTAGACGGTATATGAGGTGTTGCTCCTCCAACCTGAATTTAGCCTCATCATGGAAGTAGAGGAGGCCATGTATGGACATATCCGAATGGGAATGGGAAGCAGAGTTCAAGTGGGTGGCTACTGGGAGATCTTGTCTGTTGTGGCGGACGGAGCGGAGGTGCTCGACGAAGCGGTCCCCCAATCTGCATCGGGTTTCACCGATGTAGAGGAGGTCGCACTGGGAGTACCGGATGCAATAGATGACCCCAACAGACTCACAAGTGAAGTGTTGCCTCACCTGGAAGGACTGCTTGGGGCCCTGAATGGTGGCTAGAGAGGAGGTGTAGGGACAGGTGTAGCACTTACGCTTACAGGGATAAGTGCTGGGTGGGAGATCTGTGGGGAGGGACGTGTGGACCAGGGAGTTGCGGAAGGAATGATCCCTGCGGAAAGTGGAGAGGGATGGAGAGGGAAAGATGTGCTTAGTGGTGGGGTCCTGTTGAAGGTGGCGGAAGTTGTGGAGGATAATATGCTGGATCCGGAGGCTGGTGGGGTGGTAGGTGAGGACAAGGGGAACTCTGTCCCTGTTATGGTGGTGGGAGGATGGGGTGAGGGCCGAAGTGCGGGAAATGGAGGAGATGCGGGTGAAGGCATCATTGATGACGACAGAAGGGAAACCACAATCCTTAACGAAAGAGGACATTTGAGATGTCCTGGAACGGAAAGCCTCATCCTAGGAGAAGATGCAGCGGAGACGGAGGAACTGGGAATAGAGAATGACATTTTTGCATGTGGCAGGGTGGGAAGAGGTATGTATACCTTTTGCATAAAAACATAAAAATGCATAAAAACATGCAGACATGGTCAAGAGGTTCATTTGTTGTTCAGACTAATCATCAGAACGGAGAAAAAAATGTCATCTAAGTGACTTTGACTGGAGTAATTGTTGGTGCCAGACAGGGTGGTTTGAGTATCTCAGAAACTGCTGATCTCCTGGGATCTTCACATATAACAGTCTCTAAAGTGTAGAGAGAATGTTGCAAAAAACAAAAAAAATCTGGTGAGTGGCAGTTCTGTGAGGAAAAATGCCTTGTTAATGACAGAGGTTGGAGGAGAATGGCCAAACTGGTTCAAGCCGACAGGTAGACACTAGACACTAGAATACTACAGCACAGTACAGGCCCTTCGGCCCTCGACCTATATATTCCTTAAAAAAAAGTACTAAACCCACACTACCCTGTAATCTTCTAGTTTTTCTTTCATCCATGTGCCTGTCCAAGAGACTCTTAAATACCCCTAATGTTTTAGCCTCCACCACCATCCCTGGCAAGTCATTACAGGCACCCACAACCCTCCGTGTAAAAAACTTACCCCTGGTGTCTCCCCTAAACTTTCCTCCCTTAACTTTGTACATATGCCCTCTGGTGTTTGCTATTCGTGCCCTGGGAAACAGGTACTGGCTATCCACCCTATCTATGCCTCTCGTAATCTTATAGACCGCTATCAAGTCCCCTCTCATCCTTCTACGCCCCAAAGAGAAAAGTCCCAGCTCTGCTAACCTTGCCTCATAAGACTTGGTTTCCAATCCAGGCAACATCCTGGTACATCTCCTCTGCACCCTCTCCATAGCTTCCACGTCCTTCCTATAATGAGGTGACCAGAACTGAACACAATACTCTAAGTGTGGTCTCACCAGAGATTTGTAGAGTTGCAACATGACCTCTCTATTCTTGAACTCAATCCCCCTATTAATGAAGCCTAGCATCCCATAGGCCTTCTTAACTATCCTATAAACCTGTGCAGCGACCTTGAGGGATGTATGGATTTGAACCCCAAGGTCCCTCTGTTCATCCACACTCTTAAGTAACCGACCAATAACTCTGTACTCAGCCTTCTGGTTTGCCCTTCCAAAATGCATCACCTCACACTTATCTGGAATGAACTCCATCTGCCACTTTTCTGCCCAACTCTGCACCTTGTCTATATCCTCTTGTAACCTTCGACAACCTACAGCTCCATCCACAACTCCCACAATCTTTGTGTTGTCTGCAAACTTGCTTACCCATCCTTCCGCCTCTTCATCCAGATCATTTATAAAAATCACAAAGAATAGGGGTCCCAGGACAGATTCTTGCAGCATTCCACTGTCACCGACCTCCAGGCAGAATACTTTTCTTCCACTACTACCCTCTGCTTTCTTCCTTTAAGCCAATTTTTTATCCAAACAGCCAAGGTTCCACTGATCCCATGCCTCATGACTTTCTGGATGAGTCTCTCGTGGGGGACCTTGTCAAATGCCTTGCTAAAATCCATGTAGACCACATCTACCGCCCTACCCTCATCAATTTCTTTTGTTACCTCTTCAAAAAACTCAATAAGGCTCGTGAGGCATGACCTTCCCCTCACAAAGCCATGTTGACTATCCCTGAGTAGACTGTACTTCTCCAAATGCTCGTAGATCCTATCCTTAAGAATCCTTTCCAATAGTTTGCAAACCACCGAAGAAAGACTCACTGGTCTATAGTTCCCAGGATTCTCCCTATTAACTTTTTTAAACAAGGGAATTACATTTGCCATTCTCCAATCCTCCGGCACCTCTCCTGCAGCCAAAGAGGATTCAAAGATCATAGCTACTGCTCCAGTGATCTCTTCTCTCACTTTCCACAGCAACCTGGGGTATATCACGTCTGGCCCCGGGGACTTATCAGTCTTGATGTTTTTAAGAAGATCCGACACTTCTTCTTCCTTAATCTCCACATTGTCCAGCACACAGGCCTGTTCTATCTCGACCTCACCCTGATTAAGGTCCTTTTCACTTGAATACTGAAGCAAGTTATTCATTTAGGACCTCCCCAACCTCCTCCACCTCTAGGCACAGGTTGCCTTCTTTATCCTTTAGCGGCCCCACCTTCATTCTTGTCATCCTTCTGTTCTTCACATACGCATAGAACGCCTTGGGGTTCTCCTTAACCCCACATGCCAAGGCCCTCTCATGCCCCCTTCGAGCTCTCCTAAATCCTTTCTTAAGCTCCTTCCTGGCTACCCTATATTTCTTATGAGCCCCTCCTGCTTCCTGCTTCTTATATCTAACATATACTTCCTTCCTCCTCTTGACAAGTTGCCTCACGTGTTTCATCAGCCACGGTTCCATTTTCCTATTATTTTTTCCCTTGTCTCAGTGGCCAAACCTATCCTGAACCCAGCAAAAGTGGTCCCTAAACTTCCTCCACATTACTTCTGTGTTTTCACCCTTGAACATCCGTTTCCAATTTACTCTCGCTAGTTCTTGCCTTATCTCTTCATAGTTAGCCCTTCCCCAATTAAGCACTTCCCCATTTTGTCTGTTTTTATCCTTTTCCATAGCTATGCTGTAGCTAAGGGAGTTGTGGTCACTCTCACCAAAATGTTCCCCCACCAAGAGGTCTGCCACCTGACCAGGTTCATTGCCCAGAACTAGATCCAGTATGGCCTCTCCTCTCGTCGGCCGGTCCACATACTGTGTCAGGAATCCTTCTTGAACACACCTGACAAATTCAGCCCCATCTGTCCCCCTTGCAGTCAGGAGGTGCCAGTCAATATAAGGGAAGCTGAAAGCACCCATAATTACAACCCTGTATTTCCTGCACCATTCTAAAATCTGCCTGCTTATCTGCTCCTCGGTGTTCCGAGGGCTATTTGGGGGCCTATAGACTACTCCTAGCACACTGATTGATCCCTTCCTCTTTCTGATTTCCACCCACACCGACTCAGTGGACACTCCCTCTGCAGCGTCCTCCCTTTCTATAACCGTGATACTATCCCTGACCAGTAATGCAACTTCCCCCCCCACCTTCTATGTCCCACCCTATTCCTTTTAAAACACCTGAACCCCGGTACCTGCATCAGCTAATCCTGCCCTTCCTACAGCCAAGTTTCAAGTTTCACAGCCACAACATTGCAGTTCCACGTACTGATCCATGCTCTAAGTTCATCCACTTTATTCCTAATACTCCTAGCGTTGAAATAGACACATTTCAACCCCTCTAACTGGCTACATTTATGTTTTGTCCCCTGCCTGTCCTTCCTTACCAACTCAGAACACATAGCATCATGCCCTTGTCATTCTACCCTAATCTCTGCACTCACATTCTGATTCCCACCCCCCTGCCAAACTAGTTTAAACCCTCCCCAATAGCTCTAGCAAACCTGCCCGCCAGGATATTGGTCCCTTTTCAGTTCAGGTTTAGCCCATTCTTTTTGTACAGGTCAGACCTTCCCCAGAAGAGATCCCAAAGATCCAGAAATCCGAACTCCTGTCCCCTGCATCAACTCTTCAGCCACGCATTCATCTGCCATAACTTCCTGTTCCTACCCTCTCTGTCTCGTGGCACAGGCAACAATCCCGAGATTACCACGCTTGAGGTCCTGCTTTTTCACTTCTTTCCTAACTCCCTGTATTCCTTCTTCAGGACTTCATCCCTACTCCTATCTATGTCATTAGTCCCTACATGGACCACGATATCTGACGACAGTAATTCAAATAGCCACACATTACAACTGTGGTGACACTCACAACACGCTGGAGGAACTCAGCAGGTCGGGCAGGTCAGGTGTGAACATCACTCAAAGTTCATCCTGTTCCTACCATGTAGGTAAAGCAGACAAGAAATCTCACCAAAGCCTCTACTTCCTCAGAGGGCTGAAGAAATTTGGTATGTCAGTGTTGACCCTCACCGATATTTATCGATGTATCACAGAAAACATCCAGTCTGGATTTGGCAACCCTCTGCCTGTGACTACAGAAACTGCAAAGAGCAGTCAGCACAGTACTTCATGGAAACCAGTCTCCACTCCATGTACCCTGCGTACATTTCTCACTGCCTCAGTAAAGCGGCCAATATAATCAAGAACCACACCCATCCCAGAAGTTCTCTCTTCTTCCCACCCCTCCCCACCAACCACCCATCGGACAGAAAATACACAAGCCTGAAAGCACATACAACCAGTTTAATGGATAGCGTATACCTTGCTGCTGTAAGACTAATGAAGGATTCTCTAGTACGATAATTTGGACTCCTGACCTCCCAGTCTGCCTCATTATGACCTTGTATCCTATGTCTGCCTGCAAGGCACTTTCTCTGTAACTGTAACAGTTTGTTCACCATTCTGCTACTGTTTTAACACCGTACTGTTGTAATGAATTGACTGGTATGAACAGTATGCAGCTCAAGATTTTCAGCGTCCTTTAATGCATGTGACAATAATAAACCCATTTCCCTATTTATCATTGATTGTAGAATACTTTGGAATATGCTGAGGTGGTGAAAAAGTGCAAGATTTTTTTTTACTGATCAAAATTAACAATCCCACCTAATCTTGTTACAAAAATAATCTATCATTCTCCTTGAATATACTTACGACTATCATCATACTTCAAAATAACCATACAATGAAAAGAAAATCACATTTACCACAATATTCAACAACTACTGATTTCTGAACAGATGAATTGAAATAAATGTCTACTGATTCGACACCAATTCTGTCACCTCCCAGACACGTGTAACGTGGGGCAGAAATGAATCAGACTTCAATATACATTTAAATTATTTTTTCAACCTTTTGGTTCCATAGATGGCAGGAATCTTGGTATACTCTCCAGCCCATTGTCAGCTCCTGGTCTGTAGTTTGCATTATCAACTGTTCTTCCAAAAGATTTGTCGAAATAAAACCTAGTCTCATTTGCCAAAGACAGACAAATGAAATTAGCTCAGGTACACACATATGAACTGGGCCGAAGGGCCTTTTCCCGTGATTTGTCGCTCTGTGACTTGCAAGTCTATATCACACAGGTTAGAGAAACAGCACAGAACAGGCCCTGCCAGCTCAACAACCACAGCGCTCAGCAACTCCCTAGTCTAATCACAGAACAATTTACTATGACCAATTAACCTAATAACCAGTACGTCATTGGAATGTGGGAGGAAACCCACATTCAGAGCGAGAACATACAAACTCCTTACAAATGGCATTGGAATTGAACTCTGAACTCCAGACACCCAGAGTTGCACTAGTGTTACACCAATGGCTACACTACCATGGGTTCTTTCTTCATCACCCAAATAGGTAATGTTAGTTTCTACCAGTGATTAGATGAAAAAAAATTCCTCTACTCCCTTTTAATTCTCCTAGTGATTAATTTGAAGTCCAGTGACGCAGATGTGGGTTATCCATGGTCAGACCTCAGACCTGTGGAGAGCAGACAAAGGTCACCAAGTCCTTAAGACTATAAGACATGGGAGCAGAATTAGGCCGTCTGGCCCATCAAGTCTGCTCCACCATTCATTACGACTAATCCTTTATCTCCATCTCCTTCTCAACCCCAGTTTCCAGCATTCATCCCTGTAACCTTTGATGCCAGTTCAATCAAGAACCTATCAACCTTTGCCTTAAGTACACCCAACTACCTGGCCTCCACAGCTGTAGGTGACAATATAGTCCACAAATTCACCACCCTTTGCAGATTTCTCCACATCTCTGTTTTGAAAGGACATCCCTCTATCCTGAGGCTGTGCCCTCTTGTCCTAGACTCTCCCACCATGGGAAACATCCTTTCCAAATCTACTCTGTCTAGACCTTTCAACATTCAAAAGGTTTCAAAGGTTTCATCCTTCTGAATTCCAGCAAGTACAGACCCACAGCCATCAAAGGTTCCTCGTATGATAACCCTTTCGTTCCTGGAAACACCCTTGTGAACCTCCTCTGGACTCTCTCCAATGCCAGTACATTTTTTCTAAGATGAAGGGCCCAAAACTGTTCACAATACTCAAGGTGAAGCCTCACCAGTGTCTTCTAAAGCCTCAGCATTGCATCCCTACTCTTGTATTCTAGACCTCTTGAAATGAATGCTAACAAGGCATTTGCCTTCCTCCGCACCAACTCAACCTGCAAGTTAACCTTCAGGGTGTTCTGCACAGGGACTCCCGAATCCCTTTGCATCTTAGATTCCTAGATTTTCTCCCTATTTAGAAAATAGTCCGCATATTTATTTCTACTACCAAAGTGCATGACCATGCATTTTCCAACATTGTATTTCATTTGCCACTTTCTTGCCCATTCTCCTAATCTATCTAAATCCTTCTGCGTCCTACCTGTTTTCTCAACACTACCTGCCCCTCCACTAATCTTCGTATCATTGCAAACTTGGCAACAAAGCCATCTATTCCATCATCTAAATCATTTATATACAGCATAAAAAGTAGTGGTCCCAACACCGACACCTGCGGAACACCATTAGGCACTGGCAGCCAGCCAGACAAGGATCCTTTTATTTCCACTTGCTGCTTCCTACCAATCAGCCAATGCTCTAACCATGCTAGTAACTTTCCTGTAAGACCATGGGCTCTTAAATAGGTAAGCAGCCTCATGTGCGGCACCATGTCAAAGGCCTTCTGAAAGTCCAAATATACAACATCCACTTTATCTATCCTACTTGTAATCTCAGCAAGTTGTAAAGTCAGCGAGTTCTGGAGTCAAGAGTTCTGTGTGGGCAGCAGGAACAAATTCCAGTGATCCTCTTGTTTTGCTACTCGGTAAGACTGGTGTTCAAGACCAAGTATTTGGATTCCTGACACTGGCGATTCTGGATTTTGATGTCTGGTATCCGGTGATCATATCGCCCTGGGATCAATGCCAAGGATCAAGGCCAACTGGATGAATTAGAAGTCTGGAAGTTGAGGCGAATCGACTGGAGCCAAATCTGCAAGTCCACTGGAGAGGTCAAAGCCGGTTGTTTGCAGCCCTGTGCCTGAGCCCTCTGCAGGCTGTAGCTGGAGGCCTATCCTGAGTGTGGGTGGGAGGGAGGAGCAAAGCTTGTCTTTGCTGCTGTTACTTCTTGTGTTAAGTGTTGACCTACTGAACATTCTGTGCATGCTATGTTGACGTGGGATATACAGCTGCAGTTGCAAGCAACCTTCAGCACACCTTTGGGCATGTTGGTTTTTAGTGCAAATTATGTACATTTTGATGTATACATGACAAATAAACTTAGATCTTAAGTCTTGACACTTGAATCAAATCAGTATACCATCACATTACACCTTGCAGGCAAAGGAAATTAGGCTTCCCATCCACTCTGTCTTGGCCCTTCCTAATTTTAAGCATCGTTATTGTATCTCCAAGTCCAATTTTTCCTATGAGTTATGATCATCCAATCCTTCCCAAATCTTTTTTGCAAGGTGTCTTGTACAAATTAACTGCTGTACCTAATAAAGTGCCTGCTTAGTGTATGTCCATCCTGCAATGTGGTGATCTGAAGCTCGCAGCACTGTTCCAGCATGCACTGTTGGTAATTACATCCCACATCTCAGTTCATAAAGGGATAAGTGCCTTTTTAAGCATCTTATCTCCTTTTCTTGCTGCTTTGACAGATCTGCAGACATGTATTGCAAGGGACTGCTCTTTCTCTATACTCCTCACTTTGTTGCCAAGAACAGAACATTAGTAGCCATGCTGTTTAGCATATGCTGTATTGTCCACAATATATTTACAACGATCACTGACATTCTGTTCTAGCAATGTTTATACATGGTTAGGATGATGTTTCTTAAACTTAAAGTGGAAAACTTTGGAATCTAACCTTACCTTATTTGAACAATAATGAGAATTACTGCTCAAAATTCAAAGTAAGTTTATCAAAGTACATATATGTCACCATATGCAACTCATTTTCTTGCGGGCATACTCAATAAATCCATTATAAAATATTAACCATAATAGAGTCAATGAAAAACCGCACCAACTGGATGTTAAACTATTGTGCAAAAGACAACAAACTGTGCAAATACAAAATGAAGAAATAACAATCAATCAATCAATAAATAAATAGCTAACTAACTAACTAAATAACAAGAATATAAGATGAAGAGTCCTTCAAAGTGAGATCATAGGTTGTGGAAATGTTTCAGTGATGGGGCAAGTGAAGGTGAGTGAAATTGTCCCCTGTCATTCAACAGCCTGATGGTAGAGGGGTAATAACTGTTCCTGGACATGCTGATGTGAGTTCTGAGGCTCCTGATAGCAGCAGTAAGATGAGAGCATGCTCAGGGTGGTGGGAGTCCCTGATGATGGATGTGGCTTTTCTAACACTCTGTGTAGATGTGCTCAATGGTGGGGACGGCTTTAGCCATGATAGCCTGGGCTGGATCCACTACTTTTTGTAGGATTCTCTGTACAAAGGCATTGGTGTTTCCATACCATGCTGTGTACAGCCAGGACTGATTAGAAATATTGAAACAGGAGACACTATAAGATATAGGAGCAGAATTAAGCCATTTGGCCCATTGAGTCTGCTCCACTATTTCAACATGTCTGATCCAATTTTCCTCTCAGCCCCAATTTCCTGCTTTCTCTCTTTATGACCTGACTAATCAATAATCTATCAACCACTGCCTTAAATATAAAACTTTGGAATCCAACCTTATTTGAACAATAATGAGAATTACTGCTCAAAATTCAAAGTAAATTTATCAAAGTACATATATGTCACCACATGCAACTCATTTTCTTGTGGGCATACTATGGACTTTGCCTCCACAGCTGCCTGTGACAAGAACTTCCAGAGATTCACCACTCTCTGGCTAAAGAAATACCTTCTCATTTCCGTACTAAAAGGACGCCTCACTGTTCTGAGACTGTGTCCTCTGGTCTTAGACTCTCCCACCATCCTCTCCATATCCACTCTATCAATAAATTTCAATGAGGTCACTCCTCATTCTTCTGAATTCTAGTGAGCCATCAAACGCTCTTCATATGACAAGCTATTCAATCCTGGAATCATTTTCATGAATCTCCTTTGAACCCTCTCCAGTTTCAGCACATACCCTCAACAGCAGGGGTCCAAAACTGCTCACAATACTCCAAGTGAGGCCTCACTAGTGCTTTATAAAGCCTCAAAATTACACCCTGGCTTTTACATTCCAGTCCTCATGAAATGACTGCAAACATCACATTTGCCTTACTTGCCACAGACTCAACCCGCAAATTAACCTTTAGGGAATTCTGCACAAATTTCCCAAGTAGCTTTGCACCTCATATTTTTGTGCAGTGCCTATAACAAGTATTCACCCCTCTTGGAATTTTTCATGTTTTTTTTACAACATTGAAGCACAGTGGATTTAATTTGGCTTTTTTGATACTGATCAAAAGAAAAAGACTTTTGTGTCAGAGTGAAAACAGATCTCTACAAAGTGATCTAAATTAATTACAAAATAAAGCACAAAATAATTGATTGCATAAGTATTCACTCTCCCCTTTAATATGACAAACCAAATCATCACTGGTGCAGCCAAGATCTGTTTTTGGAGACCTGTGTGCAGTCAAGGTGTTTCAATTGATTGTAGTGAAAATACACCTGTATCTGGAAGGTCCAACTGTTGGTCAGTCAGTATCCTGACAAAGACAAGACCATGAAGACAAAAGAACACTACAATCAACTCCGCAAAAAAGTTATTAAAAAGCACAGCGAAGGAGATGGATACAAAAGAAAATTTCTAAAGTCACTGAATATCCCTTGGAGTACAGTTAAGTCAATCATCAAGAGATGGAAAGAATATGCCACAGTTGTAAATCTGCCGAGACCAGGCAGTCGTCAAAAATTGAGTGGCTGTGCAAGAAGGGGACTAGTGAGGAAGCCCACCAAAAGACCTATGACACCTCTGGAACAGTAACAAGCTTGAGTGGTCAAGATAGGAGAGACTGCACATACAACAACTGTTGCTCAGGTGCTTCACCAGTCGCAGTTTTATGGGAGAGTGGCAAAGAGAAAGCCATGGTTGAAAAAAACCTCACATAAAATCTCAGCTAAAGTTTGCCAGATGGCATGCGGCAGACTCTGAAGTCAGCTGGAAGAAAGTTCTATAGTCTGATGAAACCAAAATTTAGCTTTTGGGCCATCAGACTAAATGCGTAAGCCAAACACAGCACATCATCAAAAACACACCATTCTTACCGTGAAGCATGGTGGTGGCTGCATCATGCCGTGGGGATGCTTCACTGCAGCTAGACCTGGATGGCTTGTGAAGGTAGAGGGTAAAATGAATGCAGCAAAATACAGGGAAATTCTGGAGGAAAAGCTGATGCAGTCTGTAAGAGAACCGCGACTTGGGAAAAGATTTGTTTTCCAGCAAGACAATTACCTCAAGCATAAAGCCAAAGCTACAAGGGAATGACATAAAAACAAAAAAGTTAATGTACTGGATTGGCCAATTCAGAGCCCAGAGTTCAAATCAATTGAGAATATGTAGTTGAACTTGTAAAGGGCTGTTCACTCACGATCCCCATCCAATCTGACAGAGCTAGAGCAGTTTTGTAAAGAAAAATGGGGAAAAATTGTAGTGTCCAGATGTGCAAAGTTGACAGAGACATATTCACACACACTCAAGGCTGTAATTGCTGCTAAAGATGCATCTACTAAATACTGACTTGAAGGGGGTGAACTTATGCAATCAATTATTTTGTGTTTTATATTTGTAATTAATTTAGATCACTTTGTAGAGATCTGTTTTTACTTTGACATGGAAGTTTTTCTGTTGATCGGTGTAATAAAAGCCAAATTAAATCCATTGTTATCCAATATTATCAACATGAAAACCTCCAATGGGGCGAATACTTTTTACAGGCACTGTATTTTCTCTCCATTTAGAAAACAGTCAGTCCTTTCATTTCTACTATGAAAGTGCATCACCATACACTTCCCAACACTGTATCCTATCTGCCATTTCTTTGCCCATTCTCCTAATTTATCTGTCCTCCTGTAGCCTCTTTACTTCCTCAAAACTACTTCTACCTATCTTCATATTGTCTGCAAATTTTGCAACAAAGTTATCAATTTTGTAATCCAAATCATGGACATATAATGTAAAAAGAATCGGTCCCAACACAGACCCCTGTGGAACACCATTAGTCACAGGCTGCCAACCAGAAAAGGCTCCCTTTATTTCCACTCTTTGTTTCTTGCCAATCAGCCACTGCTTTACCCATGCTAGAATCTTTCATGTAATACCATGGGTGGATAGCTTGTTAAGCAGTCTCATGTGTGACACCTTGTAAAAGACCTTCTGAAAATCCAAACACTCAACATTGACTGAGTCTCCATTGTCTATCCCGCTTGTTATTTCTTCAAAGAATTCCAACAGATTTGTCAGGCAGGATTTTCCCTTGAGGAAACCACACTGACTATGGCCTACTTTATCATGTGCCTCCAAGTACACTGAGTCCTCATCCTTAATAATCGACTCCAACATCTCCCCAACCACTGAAGTCAGAATAACTGGCCTATGGTTTCCTTTCTTCTGCCTCTCTCCTTTCTTGAAGAGTGGAGTGGCATTTGCAATTTTCCAGTCTTCTGGAACCATTCCAGAATCTAGTGATTCTTGAAAGATCATTACTAATGCCTCCACAATCTCTCCAGCGTCCTCCTTCAGAACTCTGGGATGTACAACACCTGGTCCAGGCAACCTATCTACATTCAAACCTTTGTTTCCCCAAGAACCTTCTCTCTAACTTTATGCACTTCACGACCCCTGACACCTGGAACTTCCACCATACTGCTTGTGCCTTCTGCCGTGAAGACTGATGCAAAATACTTACTCAGTTCATTTGCCATTTCATTGTTCCCCATTACCACCTCTCTAGTATCGTTTTCCAGCGGTCCGATATCCAGTCTCACTTCTCATTTACATTTTATGTATCTGAAGAAACTGTGTGTGATGCCCTGGGTCACATTTTTACTGCTATGCTGTAGGTATTTCATCTTAGCGGTTCTGTAAGAATAATCTGTTTTGCTTTCTGCCTGTTTGGGTTATTATTGAAGATAAGGGATGCTGTGGAATGTGTGTCATCTAATTAGGATGGTGGAACTGGAAGAAGGTTCTAGAGAACACTAGGGGGAGAGGTTTTGTGAGGGACACCAAGGTTGGTCTTGTCCTTTGTTCGGTGGGAGATGAAGAGAGAAGAGATTGCAGAGAACCAGTCATAGGATTTGATCCGGTAGGAAAACGTGAATCGATGGAGCCAAAGCACGGAGGTCCACCAAGGATAGGTGAACAACAGGAATTCTGCAGATGCTGGAAATTCAAGCAACACACATCAAAGTTGCTGGTGAATGCAGCAGGCCAGGCAGCATCTGTAGGAAGAGGTGCAGTCGACGTTTCAGGCCAAGACCCTTCGTCAGGACTAACTGAAGGAAGAGTGAGTAAGGATAGGCGAATATGGCTTTTAGAAAATTTGAGGTCCAACCTGAGCACATCTGACTGTTTAATTATAATGGACCATTTTTGTTTTTTTCTTTCTTTCCTTTACTAACTCTTTGGTTAACGCTCATAAATATACTTTATGTGTGCAATCTGTTATTTCATGCTGATGAGCTACTGCAGGGCAATAAATCACACAGCTTTCACACAAACCAAGGTTGGGGTGGGCAAGACATCTCAACCCCATCGATTTGACAGGACCAAAGTCATATACATCCTAGACGTACGAAGCCTGAGAAAGGTGGGTTCTCACTGCGGAATCCAGTGGATATTAGCAAGGGGCTAAAAAGCCGCATTTCCAGACACACCCAGTAAGAGGGGACTTCATAAAGGGGGTTGTAAAATCTTTCCTAGTTCTAGCCTTACTAGGATGTGGCATGGGTAGCAATCCTGAGATCACAACCCTGGAGGTCCTGCCCTTTAATTTACCACTTAACTCCCTGAAATCCCTATGTAGAACCTTGTCATTCATCCTTTCCATGTCATTGGTACCTATATTGACCACGACTTCTGGCTGTTCACCCTCCCAGAGTGCTGTGAACACGATCTGAGATATCCTGGACCCTCGCACCCAGGAGGCAACACACGATCCTAGAATCTTGTTCTTGCCCACAGAACTTCTCGTCTGTTCCCCTAACTACCTGAATGCATGCCAAAATGGCAATGTTACAATAGTCATGGGGGATTTCAATATGCAGGTAGATTGGGAAAATCAGGTCGGTGCTGGATTCCAGGAGGGGGAACTTTGAGTGTGCTTACAAGATAGCTGAACAGTACCTCAAAAATGAGGTCTTTCACACCTGATCTATCCTGCGTTTACTACTTATTGGTCTATAATGTCAGGTGACACGGCAGTGTAGCAGGTAGCTTTTATTGTACCTACAACCGGGTTCATATCTGCCACCGTCTGTAAGGAATTTGAACGTTCTCCCCGTGACCGCATGGGTTTCCTCCAGGTGCTCCGGCTTAAGTAACGTATACCAATTTGGTTACTGATCGGGGAAGATGACCTACCAGGGGGAAGATGCGGTGACCTGATCTCTGGCACTGAGCCTGTCTCTGTGGCTCAGAAGGGAAGAGGGGAGAAAAGGAACACAGTAGTGATCTTGGATTCCACAATTAGAGGAGTAGGCAATAGATTCTGTGGATGTGAAAGACACAGCTCTATGGTATTCTGCCTCCCAGGTGCCAGGGTCAGTGATGTCTCGGATCAGGTCCACAGGATTCTAAAATGGGAGGGTGAACAGCTGGAAGTTGTGGTATATATTGGGTCCAAAGACATTGGCAGGAAATGGGAGGAGATCCTGAAGAGAGATTATAGGGAGTAAGGCAGAAAGCTGATAAGCAGGAACTCAAGGGTAGTAATTTCTTGATTGTTGCTTTTGTCACGTATTAGTGACGTTAAGATTAAGATAATTTGGCAGATGATTGCATAGCTGAAAAACTGGTGCTGGGAGCTGAGTTTCAGGTTTCTGGATCATTGAGATCTCTTCTGGGAAAGATATAAACAGTGCGAAAAGGATGGGTTACACCTGAACCCAAGGTGGTGGGGGGGGGGGGCGGCGGGAGGTCAGTATCCTTGTGGGCAGGTGGCTGGGAACCAGAGTGATAAGGCCAAGGATGGGGCAGTTGGTATACAACAACATGCAGTGTGTAGTGAGACTGTGAGGAAGAACAGGCAGATGAGTGGGGAAAATTGTAGTCAGTGGGGTGAGTTAAAGCATAACAGGGGCCAAAGTCACAAAGGGTGATGAACACAGGACCGAAGGCGTTATACTTAAATGTACGCAGTATACAGAATAAGGTAAATGATCTTAATAGCATAATTAGAGACTGGCAGGTATGATGTTGTGGGCATCGCTGAGTCGTAGCTGAAAGAAAACCATAGTTTGGAGCTCAATGTCCAAGGATACACATTGTATCAAAAGGATAGGCAAGCACCAGAATGGCTAGGGTGGCTCTATTGGTAAAAAATGAAATCAAATTCTTAGAAAGAGGTGGCATAGGATCAGTAGATGTAGAACCCTTTTGGGTAGAGTTAAGAAACTACAAAGGTAAAAAGACCCTGATGGGAGCTACATACAGGCCTCCAAACAGTAGCCAGGATGTGGGCGACAAATTACAATGGGAAATAGAAAAGGCATGCATAAAGGGCAATGTTGTGATAGTCAAGGGGATTTTCACTATGCAGGTAGATTGAGAAAATCAGATTGGTGCTAGATCCCAAGCGAGGGAGTTTGTAGAATGCCTATGAAATGGCTTTTTAGAGCAGCTTGTGGTTGAGCCCACTCGGGAAATGGTGGTTCTGCACTGGGTGTTGTGTAAAGACCCACGTTTGATTAGGAAGCTGAAGGTAAAGGAACACTTAGGAGGCAGTGATCATAGAACAATTCGGAAGGTACGGGAAAGATACATCCCAGAGATGAACAAAGTACTCTAAAGGGAGGATGAGGCAACCTTGGCTGACAAGGGAAGTCAAATACAGCATAAAAGCCAAAGAGAGGGCATATAATATAGCAGAATTTAGTGGGAAGGTAGAGGATTAGGAAACTTCTAAAAACCAACAGAAGGCAACTAAAAAGGCCATAAAGAGAGAAAAGATGAAATATGAAAGTAAGCTAGCCATTAATAAAAAAAGAGGATATTAAAGTTTTTTTCAGATATATAAGGAGTAAAAGAGAGATAAGAGTGGGTATCGGACCACTGGAAAATGAGGATGAACTTAATAAGTGTTTCGCATTAGTCTTCACTGTGGAAGATACCAGCAGAATGTCAGAAATATGAGAGTGTCAGGGGGCAGAAGTGAGTGTCATTGTTATTACTAAGGAAGAGGTGCTAGGGAAGCTGATAAGTCTGAAGGTAGATAAGTCATCTGTTCCAGTTGGACTACATATTCTGAAATAGGTAGCTGAAGAGATTGTGGAAGCATTAGTAATAATCTTTCGAGAATCACTGTATTCTGAAATGGTTCTGGAGGACTGCAAAATTGCAAATGTCACTCCACTCTTTAAGCAAGGAAAGTATAAGCCAGTTATCCTGACTTCAGTAGCTGGAATGATGTTGGAGTCTATCATTTAGGATGAGGTTTCAGGGTACTTGGAGGCACGTGACAAAATAGGCCAAAGTCAGCATGGATTCTTCCAGGGGAAATCCAGCCTGACAAATCTGATAGAGTTCTTTGAGGAAATAACAGGTAGGATAGATAAAGGAGAGTCAGTGGATTTGTATATTTGGATTTTTGGAAGACCTTTGACAAGGTGCTGCACATGAGGCTGCTTAACAAGATAAGAGCCCATGGTATTACCGGAAAGATACTAGCGTGGATAGAAGATTGGCTGACTGGCAGGAAGCAAAGAGTGGGAAAACAGGGGATCTTCAAGCAACACACACAAAAAATGCTGGTGAACACAGCAGGCCAGGCAGCATCTATAGGAAGAAGTACAGTCGACATTTCGGGGGACCCTTTGTCAGGACTAACTGAAAGAAGAGATAGTAAGAGATTTGAAAGTGGGAGGGGGAGGGGGAGATCCGAAATGATAGGAGAAAACAAGAGGGGAGGGGTGGATCCAAGAGCTGGAGAAGGGAGAGGATCATGGGATGGGAAGCCTGGGGAGAAAGAGCAGGGGGGAGGGAAGCCCGGAGGGTGGAGAGCAGGCAAGGAGTTATAGTGAGAGGGACAGAAGGAGAAGGAGAGAGAGAGAAAAGGGGAGGGGGGAATATATTAAATAAATAAATAAGGGATGGGGTGTGAAGGGCAGGAGGGGCATTAACGGAAGTTGCAGAAGTCAATATTCATGCCATCAGGTTGGAGGCTACCCAGACGGAATATAAGGTGTTGTTCCTCCAACATGAGTGTGGCTTCATCTTTACAGTAGAGGAGGCCGTGGATAGACATATCAGAATGGGAATGGGACGTGGAATTAAAATATGTGGCCTCTGGGAGATCTTGCTTTCTGTGACGGACAGAGCGTAGGTGTTCAGCGAAACGGTCTCCCAGCCCGCGTTGGGACTCGCCAATATATAGAAGGCCGCACTGGGAGCACCGGACGCAGTATATCGCCCCAGCTGACTCACAGGTGAAGTGTCGCCTCACCTGGAAGGACTGTCTGGGGCCCTGAATGGTGGTGAGGGAGGAACTGTAAGGGCATGTGTAACACTTGTTCCGCTTACAAGGATAAGTGCCAGGAGGGAGATTGGTGGGAAGGGATGGGGGGACGAATGGACAAGGGAGTCGCACAGGGAGCGATCCCTGCGGAAAGCGGGGGGGGGGGGCGGTGGAGAGAAAGATGTGCTTGGTGGTGGGATCCTGTTGGAGGTGGGAGAAGTTACGGAGAATTATATGTTGGACCCGGAGGCTGGTGGGGTGGTAGGTTAGGACAAGGGGAACCCTACTCCTAGTGGAGTGGCGGGAGGATGGGGTGAGAGCAGATGTGCGTGAAATGGGAGAGATACGTTTGAGAGCAGAGTTGATGGTGGAGGAAGGGAAGACTCTTTCTTTAAAAAAGGAAGACATCTCTTTCGTCCTGGAATGAAAAGTCTCATTCTGAGAGCAGATGCGGCAGAGACGGAGGAATTGCGAGAAGTGGATGGCATTTTTGCAAGATTGACAGGGTGGGAAGAGGAATAGTCCAGGTAGCTGTGAGAGTCCATAGGCTTATAGTAGACATCAGTAGATAAGATGTCTCCAGAGATAGAGACAGAAAGATCAAGAAAGGGGAGGGAGGTGTCGGAAATGGACCAAGTAAACTTGAGGGCAGGGTGAAAGTTGGAGGCAAAGTTAATGAAGTCAACGAGCTCAGCATGTGTGCAGGAAGCAGCGCCAATGCAGTCGTTGATGTAGCGAAGGAAAAGAGGGGGACAGATACCAGTATAGGCTTGGAACATGGATTGTTCCACAAAGCCAATGAAATGGCAGGCATAGCTGGGACCCATACGGGTGCCCATGGCTACACATTTAGTTTGGAGGAAGTGGGAGGAGCCAAAGGAGAAATTATTAAGGGGTAGGACTAATTCTGCTAGGCGAGGAGAGTGGTGGTAAAGGGAAACTGGTTAGGTCTAGAATCCAAAAAGAAGTGGAGAGCTTTGAGACCTTCCTGGAGGGGAATGGAGGTATATAGGGACTGAACATCCATGGTGAAAATAAAGCAGTGGGGGCCAGGGAACTTAAAATCATTGAAAAGATTCAGAGCGTGAGAAGTGTCACGAACATAGGTGGGAAAGGATTGAACAAGGGGGGAGAAAACAGTGTTGAGGTATGCAGAAATAAGTTTGGTGGGTCAGGAGCAAGCTGAGACAATGGGTCTACCTGGATAGGCAGGTTTGTGGATCTTGGTAGGAGGTAGAAATGGGAAGTGCAGGGTGTGGGAACTATAAGGTTGGTAGCAGTGGATGGGAGATCCCCTGAGCCGATAAAGTTGGTGATGGTGTGGGAGACAACGGTCTGGTGCTCCTTAGTGAGGTCATGATCAAGGAGTAAATAAGAGGAGGTATCTGTGAGTTGACGCTGTACCTCGGCAAGGTAGAGGTCAGTATGCCAGACTACAACAGCACCCCACTTATCGGCGGGTTTTATAGTAAGGTTAAGATTAGTGCAGAGGGAGTGGAGAGCAGTGCGTTCGGAAGGAGTGAGATTGGAATTGGAACAAGGTGTGGTGAAGCTGAGACGGTTGATGTCCCATTGGCAGTTAGCAATAAAGAGATCCAGAGCAGGCGGAAGTCCAGAGCGTGGTGTCCATGAAGAGGAGGGGGGTTGAAGACGGGAGAAGGGGTCATCAGTAGGGGTGGGAGGGTCCTTGCTGAAGAAGTGGGCTCGAAGACGGAGCCGGTGGAAGAAGAGTTGAGTGTCATGGCGTACGCGGAAGTCGCTGAGGTGTGGGTGAAGGGGGACAAAGGTAAGGCCCTTACTGAGGACAGAGCGCTCTGCCTCAGAGAGTAGAAGGTCAGAGGGGATGGTAAAGACCTGGCACGGATGAGAGCTGGGATCAGAGGGGGGAGGGGGGAGGCTGGGGGTGTCAGCGGAGAGGGGAGGGTTGGGGTGAGAGGAAGATGGAGCCTCTGAGGGCCCAGGAGCAGGTGATGGGATCTGAGGGAGACGGGGTTGCAGAGTAGTGGTGGGGGAAGGGGAGACGGGAGTCACAACAGCAGCACATAAAGACCCGGCCTGGAGTTCAAGGCTGAAGTCGCAGTTGGTGGTTGCACAGTCGCTTTGAAGGTGTCCATGGTCATTGCTGGAGTCTGGGTTTTGAATATGCCCTGGGGTGCTGGAGCCGCCGAGATCGATTTCATGCCTGCTAGGGTCGGAGCCAGCAGGCTCTGGGGCCTGCAGATGTAAGATCTTGCAATCCTTGCCTAACATGACAAAGTCCAAGAAACGGCAATTGCACTTATGGATCCGACGGAGGATGAAATAACGTGCAGGTCCATTACAAACAGTGAAGAAATTGTTTCTGAGGTGTGGAAGGGTCTGGGATAGGGACGCCAAGTACCTCCTCATGGCGGAAAGGGTCACCTTCAGAGCTTGACAGGAGAAGCGATGGGAGGCAGAGTCAATAAAATGTGAGTACCTGGGATTCTCAGAAGGTCCAAATTGAGAGGCTCGAAAAATAATCCTGAAGCCAACTGGAGTAAGTTGGCAGCAGAGACACGTTCCAAGGAAGGATATATGGCTGTAATAGCGAGTCTGAGTCAAAATGTGGTCGAAAAGTTGAAGGGCCAAAAAAATTATAGATGGGGAACAGTGAGAGAGGGTTTCACTGAACTCCTGTCAAAGAGAAAATCTAAACTTCTTCAGTGTGGGCATCACTGGAAGAGGCTTCACAGTGGTGAATTTAAAAACACAGACACGAGGAAATTTGCAGATGCTGGAAATTTAAGCAACACACACAAAAAATGCTGGTGAACGCAGCAGGCCAGGCAGCATCTATAGGAAGAGGTACAGTCGACGTTTCGGGCCGGGACCCTTTGTCAGGACTAACTGAAAGAAGAGATAGTAAGAGATTTGAAAGTGGGAGGGGAGTACCTCTTCCTTTAGATGCTGCCTGGCCTGCTGCATTCACTAGCATTTTTTGTGTGTGTTGCTTCAATAAAGGGGACCTTTTCTGGTTGTCCTGCCAGTGACTAGTGATGTGTTGCAGGGGTCGGTGCTGGGACCATTTCTTTTCACATTGTATGTCAATGACTTGGATGAAGGAATTAATGGTTTTGTGGCCAAGTCTGCGGATGATACAAAGATAGGTGGAAGGGCAAGTAGTGTTGGGGAAGCAGGATGTCTGCAGAAGTACTTAGATAGATTGGGAGAATGGGCAAAGAAGTGGCAGATGGAATATAGTGTAGGGAAGTGTATGGTCTACACTTTGGTAGAAGGAATAAAAACATGGACTATTTTTGAAATGGGGAGAAAATTCAAACATCAGAGATGCGAAGGGGCTTGCAAAGATTGAATGGGGGGATCTCATTGAAAGCTATTGAATATTGAAAAGGCCTAGATAAAGTGGCTGTGGAAAGGACGTTCCTGATATTGGGGGAGTATAGGACCAGAGAGTGCAGCCTCTGAATAAAGGAACATCCATCTAGAACAAAAATGAGGAAGAATTTCTTTTGCCAGTGGGTGGTGAATCTATGGAATTCATTGCCACAGATGGCTGTTCAGGCTGAGTGACTGGGTGCATTTAAGGTAAATGTCGATAGTTTCATGATTCATCAGGCCATCAAAGGTTACGGGGAGAAGGCAGGAGAATGGGGTTGAGAGAGATAATAACTCAACCATGATGAAATGTTGGAGGAGACTTGATGGGCTAATTTTGTTCCTATGTCTTGTAGTTTCCTACATTCCAAAGACATATGGTTTAGCAGGTTAATAGATCACTTAGGTGTAATAGGGAGGTGCGGGCTTGCTGGGCCTCCAGGACCTGTTATCATGCTGTATCTCTAAATATGCACAAGGTGAGTAAGCTTACCTTTGGGGACTGTGTTGTTGTCAACATGCTCCCAAACTGGCCGTATCATCAACTATTTCTCTACTGATGAATTGCCCCTACATTCTAGAGGATGAGACCTCATGGGAAGTAATACCATTGCATGAGCGGGAGACAGCATTTGTTGGTGGGTTGGGGGCAGATTCTCAACCAGCTCTTGTCAAAGTTATTGAGAACTGGCTAGTATACCTCTCCCAAATTAGCTGGCTGTCAAACATTCAAAATGTTCAAGATTCATTTTAAACAATTCAAAACCTAAACTATTAAAACAAAACATTAAATAAAAAAAACTTTAAGACACCTATGAACACATTAGCAATTAAAATTATTTAACCAGACCATTACAACTAACCTTTCTCCTTAACTACACTTCTCCATTTAAGTAAATGTGAGCTGTTCCTACTTAAGGTTGAATTCTTGGAGGACGGCGAGGTAAATTCCCAGGTTAAGCGCTGTGTTAACGCTCTGTTATGTCCATCGTTGGAGCACGTTCAAGGAAGTGCTGGCAAACAGAGAGCTGCATGTTTGGGACTTCCATGACTGCAAGGGAATCCTGAACCTGGAGACACTTAAAGGCAGAACTCCCAGCTTCCCCACAAGTACTGGCTTATTACGTCTAGTTAAAACATCCCAAATGCTTCTCTTGCAATGAACTCCTTGTAAGAGTAAACACTTTTTAAACATGTCAGCACGCAGTAATGATTCTTTTACACAGTGCTGTCGAAACAGAAATTGGATGAATGTTCTGTTAAGTTGGCTTTGGTACTGAAGGCTAGGATACTGGAACTTGTCACAAGAACAGGATTCTGCCACAATACATTTCATATGTCACCTGAACTGGCAAGTGCAACCATATTTTTATGTTTCATGTTCGAACAGTCTATGTTCCAAGCCTACACTGGTATCACTCCCCCATTTTTCCTACACTACATCGACGACTGCATTGGCACTGCTTCCTGCACCCATGTGGAGCTCGTTGACTTCATCAACTTTGCCTCCAACTTCCACCCTGCCCTCAAATTTACCTGGTCCATTTCCGACATCTCCCTCCCCTTTCTTGATCTCTCTGTCTCTATCTCCAGAGGCAACTTATCTACTGATGGCCATTATAAACCCACTGACTCTCACAGCTACCTGGACTATACGTCTTCCCACCGTGTTACTTGTAAAAACGCCATCTCCTTCTCTCAATTCCTCCATCTCTGCTCTTAGGATAAGGCTTTTCATTCCAGAACTAAGGAGATGTCCTCCTTCTTCAAAGAACGAGGCTTCCCATCCTCCACCATCAACACTGCCCTCAACCGCACCTCTTCCATTTTGTGCACGTCTGTGTGACCCGTCATTCCGCTACCCTACCAGGGATAGGGTTCCTCTTGCCCTCACCTACCACCCCTCCAGCCTCCGCGTCCAGCACAGAATTGTCCGCAACTTCCGCCATCTCTGATGGGATCACACCACCATGCACATTTTGCCCTCCCTCCCCCCCACTTTCTGCTTTCCGCAGGGATCGCTCCCTATATAAATTCCTTGTCCATTCATCCCTCCTCACTGATCTCCCTCCTGGTACTTAGCTTTGCAAGTGGAACAAATGCTACACCTCCTTGCTCACTACAATTCAGGGCCCCGAACAGTCCTCGTAGGTGAGGCAACACTTCACCTGTGAGTCTGTTGGGGTCATCTACTGTATCCAGTGCTCCTGGTGTGGCTTTCTGTATATCAGTGAGACCCGACACAGATTGGGAGAGCACTTTGCCGAGCACCTATGCTCCATCCGCCAAAAAAAGCGGGATCTCCCTGTGGTCACCCAGTTTAATTCCACTTCCCATTCCGGCATGTTAGTCCATGGCCTCCTCTACTGTCGCGATGAGGCCGCACTCAGGTCGGAAGAGAAACACCTTATATTCCATCTGAGTAGTCTCCGACCTGATGGCATGAACGTCAATTTCTTGAACTTCCGGTAATACTCTCACCCTCCTTCATCATTCCCTATTCCCATTTCCCTCTCTCACCTTCTATCCTTATCTGACTGTCCCCCTTTTCTTTCTTCCATGGTCTTCTGTCCTCTCCTATCAGATCTCCCCTTCTCCAGCTCTGTGTCTCTTTCACCAATCAACTTCCCAGCTCCTTACTTCACTCCCTGCTCCTTGTTTCACCATTCAGCCAGAGACTCATTCCACCGAGATGCAACACAGAGCGTCATAGGAAGTCATTCCTGCCTGTGGCCATCAAACTTTACAACTCCTCCCTTGGAGGGTCAGACACCCTGAGCCAATAGGCTGGCCCTGGACTTATTTCCTGGCATAATTTACATATTACTATTTAACTATTTATGGTTTTATTACTATTTAATTATTTATGGTGCAACTGTAACGAAAACCAATTTCCCCCAGGATCACTAAAGTATGACTATGTCTATGACTATGACTATCATCTTGTGGTTCTTTCTCTCCTCCTGCCACTTTCTTACTCTGGCTCCTCATCTTTTTTTCCAGTCCTGATGAAGGGTCTCAGCCTGAAAAGTTGGCTGTACTCTTTTCCATAGATGCTGCCTGGCCTGCTGAGTTCCTCCAGCATTTTGAGTGTGTTGCCCGTATTTTTATGTCTCATTTGAATCATCTCTGACAATCCAGCACCTACTTGCAGTTATGAAACTACTAGGCTAGCTGGAACCATGAGGCTGGAAGGTAAAGGACCATAACAACCATCATGCACAGAATTTTCAGCACTTAGGGACGATAAATCCCACTTTGAAGTTGTTGTCTGTTCTTTGCTGGCAATATCCTGACTCTATTCAAACTCTGAACTCCTCATAGAAAGCAACAGCAGAGTCCAAGCTGGTGTCAATTCACCAACACTTACATTGGAGAATCAGCTGAAATTATGCCAGAAAGTAAATCCTTTAAAAAATGTTCAATATTCTTTAACTGTTCTAGTTTTGTTTCTTTTTAAATTTCAATGTATTAATATTTCATCATTTTAGACTTTTTAAAAAATGTTTTGAATATTTGTTACAAATAGAATTATTTTTTGATAGATTTATCAGCCTGGCAAGTAGAGTGTTGGGTTTGCTTTAAAGGGGTGGGTCTCGTTTCCTCTGATCCCCACCAAAATACGATGTATACATGACTGCTTTATTGATTTATTACGTCAATGCAAGCTGACAAGGGAGAGTCCACAAACTATACCAGTCAGCAAAACGTGTAGGGAAGGGTGGGGGTCAGAGGGTAGGTTAATAGTTACCACATACTCCAACTATACCAATCATAGTATAGAGCAATATTAAGTACATCATGACCGGAAACACCATCCCACTGTTTTCAAGAGACTTGATTTTCTAACAGGTTGGGAGACCACAGAATAGTGTGGTGGAAGTCACTGCAGCAAGTTTGTCTTGTACACTGTACGGCTGACGGGGCATGCCCCTCTGTGTGTCCTGAGAGAAGATACAGCTGGTGGCAGAGCCTTACCTTATATCAAGATCTTCCATCTCTAACACTCAGAAACACGCAAGAACTATTATAATTGCTTTATGTGATTCAAACAAAAACAATTAAAAATTACTAATTCAAAACATACTAAATACCAGGAAGTAAGTATATTAAAACCAAATAAAATCAGTGAATTTAAAGCAAATGACTCAATTTCCTTACACGTCTCCATCAATTCTACAGAGTTGAGTAATACCAGTCAAATTACTGCAGTTGCTGCTCCTACACCAGGTTTAATTGAACTTCAGTTTGAACAAGCTCATCCACTAGATTCCATGGGAGGTTTAATGACACAGCAGAATGACAAATGAGCTGACATCTGTCATTCAGAATGGCTTAGACTTTGAGCCTATTTATACAAGTCTGGGACAAACGTACCTGGGAGCAGCTGAATGCTCCTGACTCTCTTTGAACCACCGAGCACAGCCACAATAATTAAGCCCGAAATATCTAACGGGGCATCAGTTACTTTGATAAAGTTGAATTCACTGCAAGCAACAATAACTTCACTTTAATCAGGAGAGCTACTATAGTCAGTTGCATGGTAAGAAGACTATGGTAGTAGCCTTTCACTGTCAAATCTCAGAATATGGTAACAGAAGTACATTTTATTGTGGAATCAGAGAATGTGGACCACAAAAACTAATGCTGGAATAAGACTATGAGACCATAAGACATTGGAGGAAAAATTTACTTGAGTTTTCAAATAAGTTGCAGTTTTAATTCCTTTGCCGGTTACATGAGTTTCAATTATTTTCATTACATCACAAACGCTTCAAATAATATTTATGGAGTGGTTTGTCACATTACCATTAAGTATGAAACAACATAATCATTCATAAAGTATGTGAAATTTGTGCAAATGATGTGTCTAGTAAATTTTCGAACCAGTCGTCTTCAATAAACACTTGCATGGCCTACTCAGAAATGTTTTTGTATGAAAGAAAAATCGCACTCTTCCTGGCCTGCATGAATGAAGGTATAATAACAAAACTTCACAACCTGGTACTTTTCTACATGGTTACTTGGTTTGGTTTGTCAAAAGATTTAAAAAATGTAACAGGAGACT
The DNA here is from genome assembly GCF_030028105.1 of Mobula birostris. NCBI lineage: Eukaryota > Metazoa > Chordata > Chondrichthyes > Myliobatiformes > Myliobatidae > Mobula > Mobula birostris. Next base: position 44,459,302 of record NC_092384.1, read on the forward strand.
ATTGAAGTTTTTCTGCCCATGTCAGATCATGACTCAACCAGAAATCAGTTGAATTAGCTGCTTTCATAGAAGAACTATTCTTTCTGAACCAATAGTGCATCAATATGCAGTTAAGAATACATTCCAAAAGTGCCTCCTGATTTATTTGCAAAATTGTCTAGCTCTGTTTTAAGACTATTCACCCTTGTTCCCACATACATGACCGACGTCCTTAACTATTGTTCTTGTGGGTACTCCGTGTACTTGGTGTGCTAATGCACAGCACACACTTGGATATGCACAGTAGCATCCAAAGGTATCTGACTTAAGTCAGGACATTATTTCTGTATAATTCATTAACTATTGTCCCATGGACTTCGGTGAACAAATTTCTACTCCTTGGTTTAATACACCAGTATGCAACTGAGTGTGGGCTTCCCAACTGACAGACCTCAGATGGTCAGGATGCACAACCCCTCCTCCTCCCCCATCACTCTCAACATGAGTGCTCCCAGAGCTCACACACCCAAGTAATCACATTGTCAAGTTCGCCAATGGCCCAACAGTTGGGTGGCTCATCACCAACAATGATGAGGCAGCCGACAGAGAGAATGTGGAAGGGCTCAAGGCCTGGTGCCAAGCAAATAACCTCTTCCTCACTGTCAACAAGTCAAAGGAGATGGTTATCAGCCTCAGTAGAAATCAAACCACTCACATCCCTCTTTATGTCGGTGGCACAGCAGTGGAAACTGTGAGCAGTTTCAAATTCCTGAGGGTGCACATTGTGCACAACTTGTCATGATCCCAGTACACATCCTACACAATCAGGAAAGTTCACCAATGCCTCTGTTTTTCGAGGAGAGTGAAGAGAATTGGACTACGCACATCTATACACGTCATACGACAGATACACAGCGCAGAACATCCGAACGTACTGTATCACTGCTTGGTACAGAAACTGCACTGAGGCAGACAGGAAGGCTCTACAACTGGTAGTTAAGATTGCCCATCGCATCACTGGCACAAGCCCACCCGCCATCAAGGTCATATAGAAAGTTGTTGGTAAAAGGCCAGCAATATCATGAAGGATTCCACCCGCGCTGCTTATGGGCTGCTTGTCTCACTCCAATCAGAGAGGAGGCTATGTATCCCAGTATCACCAGATTCAAAAATCCTACAGCAGTAACACCTCCATCCACTAACCTACCCCTCCACACCCGCCCCCACCACCACTACTTAATCATTTTCTGTCAGTCAACTTATGTACAGACACCACTGTACCTAGCATTATTTTATGTACGTGCAATTAATCTAAGTATATAAGCTATCTTACGCATTTGTACTTATTGATTTTTTTAAATTATTGTGTTCTTTATCTTATTGTGTTTTTTTGAGCTGCATGGGATCCGAAGTAACAATTAATTTGCTCTCCTTTGCACTTGTGTACTGGAAATGACATTAAACAATCTTGAGTCTCACCCATAAGTCCCTGTTGGTAGATGTCAATCGTACAGGTCTTCATAAGAGATATATAGACAGTTTTGCTGGAACTTCAAGGGACCTGCTCTGGCACGCTTGAGCCCATACAGTCTAGGACTTAAAAAACTCACCACCCAAAACAATTGCTTTGCTTTGGGCTTCCATCCAAATCACAGAGGATCTTAAAGGAGGAAAGGAGAACTCACATTCTCTTTATGATTCCCTGGAGTCTAAATAACTGAGGAGCGATTTGATTTTCAAAATCTAAAGGGGAAATGTTGTTTCTGTTAAAGGTAACAACAATATGTTATTTCTTGTCTAGAAAATACAAGATTAATAGATGATGGCCGTAAATTAAAACAATGCCTTTCAAAAAAAAAGTTAGGAAACACTTCTACAAACAAAATATCGCAGCTCATTGGAAGTTTGTTCCTCAAAGGTTGATTGATGCTAGATCAGTTATCAATTTTAAATCTGCAAGAATAGGTGTTTGTTGATCAGTTATTAAGTGATACGAAATTATGGTAAATGTATGGAATCGGGTCACAGATCTGTGATAATCTCATTGAATGGTGGAAAAGGGTCAGGAACTGAACGACCTTTGCTTGTGCATGTGGAGTGAAAGAAATAGAGAACAGACAAAAAGCCACAGTTAGTAAATCTCTGCTTTTATTGCCCACAATGTCATTCTGACAGTTCAGTGTCAAGAACTGGCTGAAGTATTCCAGATAGTCTCATTTTGGCTCTGTACTATTGAAGCCTCACCTCCTCATTTTAAAGTCCAATATCTGAGGCATAATGGGTAGTATTTAGCAAGTATTTTCCCCTGCATTCTGTACTTGTACATTGTCTTTTAGCAATTAAACATGGATACCTACATCCCTTCATCACTCCTACTTTCTTATCATTAAGAAAATAGTCCTATGTTTTTTTTAGAATGAGAAGCAATGACCTCCTGCTTTCCCCATACAAGTCCTACTTTTACAGAAAAAAAACATTGGAGCCTGGAGAATTTATCCTGAGCACTGTATTTTTCTCCAGTGCCATTTTGTTTTTACATTTATTAAATCTACCATGTTCATCGTTTAACTTATTTTAAGGTTCCTTTCTGACATTGTTTTATTTTGTCGTCTTCCCTCTCTTGAAAGCAGTATTTAGCAAGCTTGCCATTTTCTTATTATCCATGAAAATCTTCCCAGCATTTGTCTTTAATGGATCGCATTCCCCTTTGACGTTCACTTAATATATTCATATAAATTTATTTTCTGTTAGGTTTATCCATCTCCAACTTCCAGTAAATCACTTCACAGCTTTTACAGCTCTCCTAATCTACTGGATTTTCAGAACAGAATCATAATTAAAGGATATCATTTTCAAATAAAAAAAGACTGAGCATACCCAACAGTGGCATAAACTGTGGCATTCAATTACGTTCTATCTGTCTGATGCTCAGAAGACATTATTGCATCTAGAGCATGGAGATGACTGCGTTACATGTGTAGTACTTCACAGTAGTTCAACTGCTTCACACAGGTGTGACTCCATGGTTAGCTCAATTCAGTTTCCTAATACAAGGCTTTCATTAGAGTATCCTTTAGAAGAAGTTCTGAGGATGTTTGCAACCAAACGTTCAGTTTAAACACTTCTACATCGAAGACATCTTTTAATGGTACTTTGTCTTAAGGAATCACAAACTTAAAAGGACCAAGGCAAATGTCCAAATAGTAAAACGTGGAGACTTCCCACAAAGCAAAGGAAATTAGCTTTGTTTGCCAGAATTCTCCATAGGATATAATTCACAAAAACCCTAAAGGATCCACGAGGCTCTTAGCAGAGATTTTTTTAATAAATCTTAAGAAACCTATAAAATGAATCATAAATCCTACAGAATTTTTACAATCTCACAGCTCTTAGAACACTCAAGGGAAAGAGCTTGGATGCCCCCTTCTCTCTTTCAAGTTGCTTTGTTTTGATTTTCCTCCTAAAAAGCTCACTGTTCAAAAAATAATCAAGTATGTATAAATTCCAGAACCTTCACTCACCTGCTCTGACCCTAATATTTTATGTCAGTCTTGAAAATGTAAATTAAGATGTTACTCTGAATTTTTTAACTCCATTGAAATAATGATGGGCAACGTCTGCAGTGCTATTTAATAAGTATGATATATGTAAGCCTGTTCAGGGTAAGAAAAATGCATATTATCTTCCTAAAACTCGATTTCTTGTCCAGCAGAAATGCATTCAAGTATGTAGTGATCGTGGGATTTATAGCTTCTTATTGCTACAAGTAGTAACTATAGTTTTATTCGTATAACAGCTTCATAGTTGAACATTTACAAAATCTTAAATGACAAAATTAATGTTCTGTGAGAATAGTTGAAGTGTTCCACTAAATTGGCAGATTATGCAAAAAACTATTGAGAACACTGTTAATCATCTGCTCATGTCATTTACTGAAAGGGATCTGACAGCATATTTACATTAAACACATCTGACTCGCTATTTCCTATGTGTTGTAAGCTTTTTTTTGCCAGTAACACTGAATCATTGAAGTGATACTCGGCATGCAGAAACTTGGGAGAGTGGGATGGTTTATGGATTGTTTGGGGTGTACACTGTTTTTAATGATTTCAACTCTTGCTGTGAATTAGTAACTGACTGCCATTCTGAAGCATGGTTAATTGAATAACAGCTGCTTTTTATACATGATATGAAGTGGCATTGCATGGTATTTATTGATTTTGTAAAAAAAAATTGATGGCATAAATTGCCAAACCTTCTTTATCCACAAAAATACTAAAAGTAATTGGAATACAAACAGAGAGTCTGTTTATTTTTTTTCTCTAAAATGAATGAACCCTCTGGCCATCAATAAATTTGGATTATTGGAGCTACTTTCAAGGAAAAATATCAGGTTCATCCTCAAACCTTTCTGCACCACCAAATAAATACACTCATTGCTCGACAGAAATGAAAATGCACTTTTCAGATTCTGCAGTCTGCCACCGCCAGAAGCACTTTTGATTTCCTTATGATGATTTTAATTTTTGCATTAATTTTTAGATCTTTGAAGGTTCCTCTATAGCTGCAGGCTTCCCTAGACCCTGAAGCTATTTCTTCACTAAATCCCACTGATTCCTTTCCCTGGCAGTGAAAACAATGCATGTAATATTGGTGACATGGTTGGGAACTATAATCCGCAGCCCCTCCCTGTAGGAATACACTGTTAACATCAGTGTTGAAATGTGAACGTGCAATCTTTATGTGCATACTTTTGGTTTGCTTCTGTCATAATCGAGGCATCTGTATCCTGGAACTCTCATTGCCAAAGAGAAATCAAAATCTACACAATATTCTTCACATATTAGGTCTTTTGTGTAACTGATTACCAAAGAAATTTTGTTATCTTTAACAATATTTTTACTTAATCAATAATAACTGAATAATGAATACACAGCTGTACAACTGTATCATATGGAATGGCAGGACAGGGTAAACTGACAAGAATGAACCAATCACAAATGTAAAAGTTATAATGTCCAATTTCCTCAAATGTATTTGGGTATGATAATCAACACACATCAAAGTTGCTGGTGAACGCAACAGGCCAGGCAGCATCTCTAGGAAGAGGTACAGTCGACGGCTCGGGCCGAGACCCTTCGTCAGGACTAACTGAAGGAAGAGCTAGTAAAAGATTTGAAAGTGGGAGGGGGAGGGGGGGATCCAAAATGATAGGAGAAGACAGGAGGGGGAGGGATGGAGCCAAGAGCTGGACAGGAGATAGGCAAAAGGGGTATGGGGGGGGGCCCCAGAGGATGGGCAAGGGGTATAGTCAGAGGGACAGAGGGAGAAAAAGGAGAGAGAAAAAGAATGTGTGTATATAAATAAATAACGGATGGGGTACGAGGGGGAGGTGGGGCATTAGCGGAAGTTAGAGAAGTCAATGTTCATGCCATCAGGCTGAAGGCTACCCAGACGGAATATAAGGTGTTGTTCCTCCAACCTGAGCGTGGCTTCATCTTTACAGTAGAGGAGGCCGTGGATAGACATGTCAGAATGGGAATGGGATGTGGAATTAAAATGTATGATAATACAGGATCTCTACCTTGAAGGATTTTTTTTCTCTGGTGATGGGGCAAACAAATTCCTTTAGCATCCAGAAAGCCAAATGTCACACAACCAGGGAATGATGCAACTTGCCAAGATTCTACTCCTTGCATCACCATTGCACAAGTACACTCTGTTGTTCAATATACTGCAACAGGATAAGTGAGACACAAGACTATCCCAGACCAAAGTGAAGTCCTACCAACAATATAACTACAATCTACTACAAGGCCACAATTGGAAAAACCTTCATTTGGTATATCAGAATTCCCATGAATTTCCTTAATTTACTTATTGTAACTTTTATAAAACTATTAGAAAACAGAAAGCTCTTGCCTGTAATTATAGACCATTAACAATTATCATTTGGGAGCTGAAAGTTTGGACTAGCACAAATATGAACATTTTCTTAATTGCTGATGTCAAAGGAAAGCAAAATTATTCAATGAACCTGATCTTCTAACTGGTCAGTGTACTCTACTGACTGGAAACTGATAGCTGCATATACCTGCTTCTCTCATCTTCTCTGCACATATCACCGCCATCTTGCTTCATACAATGCACGGCGTAGCCCTGCTGAAATTATCAATATTACTGCTACAAAAGATTTTTCTCCAATATTCACCTCACTCAGATAGGTCCTGCGAATCTCCATATGCTGTGGAATTTTATAGAGGTCCAGGCTACGATCCCTTTTGAGACTGGACCTTCAAGTTGCATCACTGCAGCTATCAAACGGTTCACAATTCACCTGCCTTGGAGACGTGGGGGTAAGGGGAACATGAATCTGTGGTGGCTGTTTGATTTCTGTTTCCTACTGCCAGAATCCCTCATGTGAAATATGGAAGCTTGTGAAAACACAGTGACACAAGGACACTTCAGGAAAAAAAATAGCAACACTGAGTTTCAAAAATAACGTTAATAAATCACAAACTATATCAAAGAAATCACATAAGAGAAGTTGTCCCAACCAGTCAAATTCATCTGAAAAACAAATCGAATCCTCTCAAACTTTCAGCAGAGAACTATTGAAAACCACCAGCTTCTTTATGTATGGCACTAATGATAAATATCAAAATGTGTGTTTTGCAAAGAACATGTTCCATGCTGCAGGTCCAATACATGTTCATTTTCCTTTGGTTAAACTCCAAGATTTTATTTAATGTCTATGTAATGTAATGCAGAATTAACCAAGATAACTCTGAATTTGAACCCCAATGACACTGTAAAATACAGTTTAAAATATTTCTGTAAAGAGGATTTTCTCCTTCCCTTCACGTCCTCCCTTCAAGTTCTGGCTCTTACTCACCTCTCCCCCTCTTTCCTTCTAACTTCAGGCACGAGAGCCAATTGGGATACCTCACTATTATTCAACCGGAGATCGTTTAAGGCAGCGGTGACCAATGCAAACAGATTTACAATATAAGTTGGAAATAACTCAGAAACCTCACTTAAACAGCTTGTAAGGATATCTAAAAAAAAGGCCCTGAATGCTTATGCAAATCAGGTGTGCTGAATTGGCTCTGCTAAATTGGTTACATGGTTTAAATCCATAAAATAGAAGTAATGATAAATTCAGACTCTATAGTATTTAAATATAGGTATAAATGAAGTGAACAAACAAGCAAGCAAAACTCATCAAATTCATAGCTGACATTGTTGTGTTTGGCTTCACCTCTGTGATACTGATTTTGCTGATGTGCGCCTTCTTATTTGTATGGCACGGTTATTAAATCAGCGCCCGATGCATGCACATCTGTTCTACCTGGTATCACAAGCTTCCAAATCCATTCAGTTGGGCCTCTACGTAATTTTAAATGATTAGGTATAAAACAGCTTATCCGCTTACACAGATTTAACATGACAGCAGTTCAAAACTTCAGGTTGTGCATCTTACCTCTCTCACCTCAGGGATAGCTGAACATTATCACAATTCTAAAATACACGCTGTACTGTTAAATTTGTTCTTGCTTTGGTCTATCCTCGAAGGCACTGCTCATGCATCTCACCTCATTTGTTTATGGCTTATCATGGAAACACTGCTTTACTGTCTCAGAGGTTTTCATGCAAAGTAGATGTGTTCTTTTTATTGAATAAGGGAGGTAATGCAAACTATATCACAAAAAGACCTAAAGACGTTAATCGCCATAAATGGAGATTTGTTGCTTCACAGTCTATAACGACAATATTCAAACAATGTAAGAAGTATTTTCAAGTTCTGGGAACCATGATGTAAAATGTGTCACCTTCCCCTTCATAAATGACGTAACACCACTCACTTTTTTTTACAAAAGAAATGAGATGAAATGGTGTAGTGACATTTCCCTTCTGAGGCTAGGGTTGGGATCTACTAAAAGAGTCAAAATTGTTACCTACTGTAAGTGTGAGAAATCTGAATTCAATTCTTACTGTACACCAGAGACAATATATCATATAGGTGAAAAAGTATTACTGGTATATTTAACCACAGGTCAAGACAAGTTGATGAAGCACAGTAAAGTAAGTTGATGAAGCACAGTAAAGTAAGTTGTACTCTGCCAGACTATGTGATTCTTGACTTGGAACTGTTCAGCATTGATACCAGAAAAACTTTATTCCTACCTACCTAATGACTCCCTTACTTTAATTAATAAAAACATTTTTAAAATTTCCAGCGGGAAAAATATCCTTTTCTTTCTAATCTCCCAAATAGCTTTTTAAAAAACATTTTAACTTCGTCTTATTAGAACGTCTAGTGATCTAACCTACCTCCCTTGACTTTTCATGCACTGCCAGATCATACTTCTAAATGAGTTATTGACTTGCTGAATACATACACTATTCAAATGCTATATGGCAGCAAATAACTACCTTCAACAAGAGAATGGAGCACAGTCCTACAGATAGCATCATTTAAAATCTATCCTTTATTATTTGAGAAGTTTTTGTAGTATTAGATTATTGCTCCCTGCCAGATTTAGTCTTTGTCCAAATATAGGTAAGAGTTGAAAAAAAAGGCCGTGTACAAATTCTCTTTTGAACGAGAAATCAATCAAAGCCAAAAAGTACAATTTTCTGCAATGATATTAGATACAGGTATATTATTGCCAATAGTATTATAGTTGGAAATGAGTGGTACTCATTGTTCTGTTCAAGGCACTAGGTATACAATGTCACATGAAACTGTATTGCACCCAGCAACCATCTCCAGCATTGTCCTCTCCGATTGTTAGTGCAGCAAATGTACATTTCCATGTATGTTGTGCTTTCTTTGGGCCCCAATGCTTGCAACTAAGCATTGAGAATGGGTACCTTTGTGAAGGTATAATCAGGCACAAATATTTAGGTGTAAAAGTTTATTAGAATTGTCCTGTATTTGAACTAGTTTGATGACCTCCAGAAAAACATGCCCGCATAAATGGATAGAATGTTATCCTGCTGTCAACACAATAACACACTGCAGTTCTAGCTTCATCTGCTCCAAAACATCAAACCCATTGTAAAGCTCAATCAATAAGAATAAGATGTTAATATTCACCAAAAAGTAGAAAAACCAGCTGCAACAAGAGAAAGGCGCACAGTTTAACAAATTAACTTCACACGAAATCCATTCTTTATTACATAATAGAATCGCTAGGTATCAGATTGTTGGTCTTTGAAATTAGCGACTTCAATGAAGCGCTTCCCACAACTCTCTCTCCTGATGCTTGTGAGCAAACAATGGGGCTTGATGGAAGCATCAAATACTAGATATGCTCAACACTAAATCTTGAGACAGAATAATGAGGGAGGATGTTGTGGTGTTGCTGTGTTGAGGATGGAAAAAGCAATGTCACTCTTTTCCAACCACAATGGCAGCAATAATATACCTGAATATATTTAGCATACTAACACCAAAAATTTCTTTAAGTACATTAAACAACAAATTAATCTGGAAGAGTGTGAACAGAGTATGAAAGGATAGCAAATCAACTAATCAAAACACGTTAGGCAAATCCTTTCACTGCTGCACTGTCCAGCATCCTACATAACATGCGGGGATCTTCCAATCCCACAGTAATACTAATGCTGGATCTTCCAATTCCACAGTAATACTAATGCTGGATGTTCCAATCCCACAGTAGTACTAATGCTGGATCTTCCGATCCTACGGTAATACTAATGCTGGATCTTCTGATTCCACTGTTATACTAATGATCCCACAGTAATACTAATGCTGGGTCTTCCGATTCCACAGTAATACTAATGCTGATCTTCCGATCGCACAGTAATACTAATGTTGGATCTTCTGATCCCACAGTAATACTAATGCTGGATCTTCTGATCCCACAGTAATACAAATGCTGGATGTTCCAATCCCACTGTTTTATTAATGCTAGATATGCCGATCCCATAGTAATACTAATGCTGGATCTGCCAATCCCATAGTAACACTAATGCTAGATCTTCCGATCTCACAGTAATACTAATGCTGGATCATCTGATTCCACTGTTATACTAATGATCCCACAGTAATACTAATGTTGGGTCTTCCGATCCCACAGTAATACTAATGCTGGATCTTCCGATTCCACAGTAACACAAATGCTGGATCTTCCGATCCCACAGTAATACTAATTCTGGATCTTCCAATCCCACAGTGCTGAATCTTCTGATCCCACAGTAATACTAATGCTGGATCTTCTGATCCCACAGTAATACTAATGCTGGATCTTCTGTTCCCACAGTAATATTAATGCTGGATCTTCTGATCCCACAAATATTAATGATCCCACAGTAATACTAATGATCCCACAGTAATACTAATGCTGGGTCTTCTGATCCCACAGTAATACTAATGCTGGATCTTCCAATTCCACTGTAATACTAACGATCCCACTGTTATACTAATGATCCCATAGTAATACTAATGCTGGATCTTCCAATTCCACAGTAATACTAGTGCTGGATCTTCCAATTCCACAGTAATACTAGTGCTGAATCTTCCAATTCCACAGTAATACTAATGATCCCACAGTAATACTAATGTTGGATCAGCCAACCCCACAGTAATACTAATGGTCCCACAGTAGTACTAATGATCCCACAGTAATACCAATGCTGGACCTATGCGAACATCCCCGGAGGTGTCTCAGTTTCCAGCGCAGGTCTAAGCCAAAGCCAATACTGTAAAGATAGATACTGTAGTGGTACCTTGTCATATTAAATAAGTTCAGGTATATTACTATAGTTAGAAAGCAATAGTGCTACCTTTTTCCATGCAATGAAATGCAATGGAAATGCAACACCACATGGAATCATACTGCATTCAGCAAATGCTATAACATCCTTTACCATTTGTACTCTCCCCTTGGTGGCAACAACTTGTTACGATTTCCAGCTGTGTCTCTCTGTATTGCACAAGTGGACTTCTTGCACAGTCCATTGAGGTGGCACTAGCATTCACAGCCTGGGAAGCCTCACTACTCAGCTTTTTAAAAAAAAATACATATGCTTAACAATACTTTTTTAAGTTTTAGCAGTTCTGAGCTTTTACTATTGTGGATCACAAAAAACATTAACAAACATTCATTAATAGTGGCAGCATTAACAGTTGGTGATCCTAGGGGCTGGAGCCTCACCAGCTGTCAAAGCCATTCAGTTAATACAGCTGTTGCGATAGCCCCTGTGCTGTAGTCAGCCATGCTAGGGCATTAGGAACCTGGCTCCCAGTGAACAAAATTGCCTTAGCCAGGCAGGATAAAACAGCATAGTCCAGGTGCATACAGCCAGTGATCCTGGGTCAATTAATTGCCCCAGTAATGTTAAACTCTTTTCAAACAATTATTATTCACATTTTTGTCAAAGTAAAATGCTGAAAATGGTTTCCTCTCTTCATCATTATCACGTTCAGAATGCTGCTGTTCTGGCTGTCCAATGAAAAGAGTGTTTGAAGATCAATGCCACAGACTTAGCACAGATCTCAATGTCTGCCAGGTAATCATGATTACACCTGATTATGCCTTTCCGAGACTTCGGTTAACTATGGCATGTGCCTTAAGTCACGTGAACTCCACAATATTCTTTAATTCAACAGGAAGAGAAGGTGAACCGCATTAGCACTTGCTGCTAGTTATTTGGACAGACCATGTCAATCAAATGTCCCACACAGAACCCCTGAAAAAATGATATATTCCAAGCTCTCTCATGGAAAGAGAGGGAGAGAGTGAAGGATATAGTTAAGTCTTTTTAGAGAGAATATACATCTCCTCTGCCTTCCAAATCAATAGTTCAAAGAGGATCAAAGAGGAGAAGGAGTATTTGGAATCCTATTGCAAATTAATGAGTTTATGTATCAGAAACACAAAAAAGGTCTGCATAGACAGTCCTGCATGATCTCCTTCAGTTTCACAAACTACCAATCCATCCATCAGGCACCTCCTGCCTCATCTGTGGAAGAGTCTATTGTTCCATATTGGCCTCATCAGTCTCCTAAGAATGACAGAACATGAGTGGAAAACGTCATACACAATCCCCAACAAATGTCAAAGAATAAACTTTTATCTTAAAATGAAATATGGCCCATTTCGGAGTGAAATCTGGGTGCATGTTTATACACCCTGCAGCCAAGTCTTTGAATGTGTGGTGAACGGAAATGTTTAGGATTGATTCTGTAATATTTATATTAGATACAGATAGTAAAAGAATAAGAATCAAAGACAAGTAAATGAAACACAGATTAGACATCATCTGACTGAATACTGAAAGTGCTTTTTGATTGAGTAGTTAGATTGTTCTCTTTGTTCCAACAATTATTCCATTGTTATAGAAGACTTCAGGAAAAGTTTGGAGTATGTAAATTTTCAACAGTTTAAATAGTAAATCTTGAATTGGAGGATCTCAGCTCCTCAGACCATAAGAAATAGGAACAGACAGTTCCATTCAGCCCATCGAGTCTGCACTGCCATTCAATAGAGCTGATTCATTATCTCTCTCAATCTCATTCTCCTGCCTCTCCCCTTAACTTTTGATGCCCCCAGTAATCAAAAACCTATCAACCTCAGTATTGGAAATCTGTATTTTCACACAGACATTTGAAACACATGACAGTACACCACACACACACACACACACACCCCCCATTCAGAATTTCATTCATGTACATCATACTCCAGTGATGAAGTAATTTCAACAATTCCAGCATTTATATAATGGATAGCTTACTCAGACATGTTGTCTTGTTGCTATTAGTGTAATATGCATAGAAGATGGAGGATATCACCTTGCGTAAAAGGACCCATTCTCCAAAATATATGCAAACACAAGAGATTCTGCAGATGCTGGAAATCTACAGCAATTCACACAAGATGCTGGAGGAACTCAACAGGTCAGGCAGAATCTATAGAGAAGAATAAAGAGTCTATGTTTCGGCTCAAGGCCATACCTCATACACACATGTATAAGGTATTCATTCCAATTTCCTTTAGGAGTAGCTGCTGTCTCCATCCCTGTGTATGTTACACAACCCCAAATAATAATGGTGCAGCACTTACTTTTTATGCACTTTAGTAAAGTAAACTCGATCTTGAAGCATAATATGAACCTTACGACACATAATAAAACCTTGAAGCACATGCACATGTGGCAAATCATGTTCATGCAGGGTACTGCAAATATGCCCCACACGTGTCAGTGATGTCAATAGCCACACAGTGCACACTTGATGTCACTACTGTGGCAACTGTGAATACATAATTATTTTATTCTTTAACAGGGAATCTATTGGAGCAGATATAAATGGAATCAACCAACAAATGCTGGAAATCCGAAATAAAAACAGAAACTGCTAGAAGTGCTCAGTGGGTCTGTGGAAGTGTAACAGAGTTAACAATCCTGATCACTGACATTTCTGGGGCAAGTTATCAACCTGAAACACCAACTCTGTTTTTTTTCACTTTTGATTGACCCTGCCTGACCCAATGCGAGTTATACCTAGATGACAAATCTGAGAAAGAAGTGCAACATACATGAAATATACAGTATTCCAAAATCACGAAGTGTCATCTAGAAATTAAGGTGCATGTTCCCAGAAGTTCTTAAAGGACCAGCTTAGTTAAATTTACAAAAGCATTTTGAAAACTAATCTGCTAAAAACTGTTAAATAAATGGCATCCTTTGAAGTTTAGATGATGACAAACTAACAGTTTTTAACAATCTTCTGAGCTCTTGTGTGAGGGCGATGTGTTCAGGCATTAGCTGTGCCTATGTAAAGGCAGAAAACTAATAGTATTTACCTCATTACATCATGAAACTAATAACAATTTCTAGATATTCACAGTCAGGCATGGAAGTCTGGAATCAATGATTACCTTGGGATTGCCCGGATTTTCTCCAGAGTAATTTTCAAGAACCTGATGAAAAAGATATTTATGAAATACTCTGGCTGAGAAATACTCTGAAAATGCTATGTAATGTCTCATTGAGTTTTTAATGATGTTCTGGTATAATTTAATGACACTAAACTGAAGTCAATTGAAATCAAAGGGCAAATGGTCAGAGACATGCCTCACACAAAGGAAGATGCTTATGGTTGCTGGGGGTCAATCATATCTCCTCCGCAAACTTCACTGCAGGAGTTCTCAAGACTGTGACCTAAGCCCAACTATTTTCAAATAATTCATTGTTGGCCTTCATTCCATTATAGGGTTAGAAATGAGACTGCTTGCCAATGATCAAACAATAATCTGTTTCATTAAAAATAATCTTCATGAAATTTAGCAAAGCATGCCTGAATGCAACAAATCCTGAACATGGGCCAAAAAGTGGCAAATGTATTTGCGTTTTACCACCTTCAGCAATAGCAAGTTAGAATATCTTGACCTTCCATTCCCATTACAGGTTTCCCCCACCATCCGAAGGTAGAGCGTTCCTATGAAACGGTTTGTAAACCAGGATGTCATAAAGTGAAGAAGCAATTACCACTTATTTATATAGGAAAAATTTGTGAGCGTTCGCAGACCCAAAAAGTAACCTACCAAATCATGCCAAATAACACATAAAACCTAAAATAACAGTAACATATGGTAAAAGCAGGAATAATATGTTAAATACACAGCCTATATAAAGTAGAAATACTTTTCTACAATCATTGCCGCACTGTCCACCATAGCGAAAATCTCACGCAAGCGCTCTCAGCAGAAACTCTCTCTCCAGTAACCTTTAAGCTATGAAACTGCCAAATCATACCAAGAATAACACATGAAAATACACAGCCTATATAAAGTATGTACAGTGTAGTATCACTTACCAGAATCAGGAAGACAGCGCCGAGCACACTGACGATGGTGTGTTAGGCTAAGTTGTTGGAGGTTGGGGTGGTGCAGTGGTCCCCAACTTCCGGGCCGCCGACCGATACTGATCCACGGAGAATGCAGTGGTGCAGCGGTGGCCAGGACACACCCAGCACATCTTTAAGAAAAAAAGCCAAAATAAACAAGCTAATTGATTAGGTGCCACTCGGCATGTAAATGTTGGCCCAGATCAGAGGTGACACAATCAGCAATCGCCTCTGATCTGGGTCGACATTTACGTGCTGGGCGGCACCTAATTAATTAGCTTGTTTATTCCGACTTTTCTTTCCTCTTCCAATTGCATCAGCTCTTCATCTATCAGTTCTTTGTCATGGGATGCCAAAACTCTTCAACATCATCTTCGTCAACTTCCTCAAGCCAAACTCACTTTGTCCTTACTTCATTCACGACGATCGAAACTCTTAATTATGTCCAGTTTTACGCTGTGTAACACCCTTACAAGCTCCTTCAGGCTTTTCCGATACCTTAGAACTCATCTTGCTAACGGATGCTCAAAATAAATCGACATAAAGCACAGATGTTCACAGGCACGTGTAGAATGCAGTTCCTGGGGAGGAGCTTGGCTGCTCAGGGTGCACGCTGCCTTTTTTCGTAACAGTGAAAACACCTTCTATTAGCGAAAACAGGTAACTAATTTAGGTCTTTCATAACAGCGAGGTGTCGTAAAGTGAACGTTCAAAAAGTGGGAGACACCTGTACCGACAATTATC
Organism: Mobula birostris; assembly: GCF_030028105.1. Classification (NCBI taxonomy): domain Eukaryota; kingdom Metazoa; phylum Chordata; class Chondrichthyes; order Myliobatiformes; family Myliobatidae; genus Mobula; species Mobula birostris. Next base: position 44,474,906 of record NC_092384.1, read on the forward strand.
CCCCACCACTAATATCCTGGAGATCATAACTGATGAGCAATTTAATTGGACCACTCAGATAAATACTTGGGATAGCCGGGTGTTATTTTGTGAGCAATTCTGTTCCTGAAAGACAAAGTCTTTGGACCATCTACACAGTGTAAGTCCTGAATCTGAAGGAATTTTCTTTATTTGCATGAATGGACGTAGCTCCAGGAACACTCAAGAGTCTTGATGCCAACCAGGACAACACTTGATATGGACCACATATATCATCCTTACAAAATCACCTGCTCCACCAATGGCACCCTGCGGCTGCGCTGTGCATTGTGCATAAATGGCACCACCGCAATTTCTCACTGCCTTTTTTCGACATTGTGTTTCGGATCTATAATCTCTACAAACTGCAAGTTCAAGAGTAGCAGGTGCATGGAAAGGCCACCGTCTGCAAGCTCCCTTCCAAGCCACGCAATATTCTGACCTCAGAAGTTCCTTCACTGTCGCTGGGTTTACGTCCTCAAACACCTTTCCCAACAGCATTGTGAATGAATCTACCATAGAACAGCAGCATCTTGATAATGTGCCTTAATAGACCTCAAGGATAACTAGGGATGAGCAATAAATTAATGAATCCTTTCTTAATGATTAGCGTCCATGCTGGGTGAAAAAAATGATCTTTTACACCACTTGGACCACCATTTTCAAACAACAGATTTTAAAATGATTTTAATAAATTTTGACTGCTACATCTGCACGACAGTGAATTTTGTGTTCTGAAAAGCATGCAAAGCTATACTTTTTCACTTCATGATTTCCAATCTACAAGAATATACTTGGTTGAACAGCCATCTTGGTGATAGGGGAGTGCTAAAGGTCACCAAGATCTGATTTCTAATACCAGCCAGCATCAGAAAAGACAAGGTCCACAATATGGAGATTATGAGGTCATTCTGGACTGGTTTCTTCCTGCACTGATTTGCTGCTGACCGTAAAATCCAATCATTATGTTATGACCTGAAACTATATTTACTTATAGTTTACTTTTGGGTGGTATTACATAATTTTCATGAAGGACATTAATAACAAGTGAAATCCATATTTCTAATAAGCACGGTAAATGCTTTTGAAAAAAAATCACTAAAATTATCATTGGAAATTTGATTGCTAGGGATTAGTAATCAGTGCAAAGATAGCAATCAACATTCATAATCACGGGTTTTCCTCATTCAAGATTATTTGAGTTTTATCTGAATTCTTTCTTACGACAAGCAAATGCCCGTTAATGAAGTATAACAGCTTAACCTTCTGATGCAATATATCTCAGTCACAAAGATGGAATTAGTGCATTTATCTAATTACGTTGGTGCAAAAACATATACCTGTGTGATCACTCTTAAAAGTTAACCTATCTTTAAGGAGCAAGTCATCTCAAAACAATAACAGTAGCAGAATTCCTGTTTTTTGGAGTCAATGTGGACTGATTGTTGCAGAACCCCATTGTTACAGATAGGGGTCTCTAATTCAAATGACAGAGAGATCGAAGCAAATAGTTTCAATACACCTAATATGGACTCCATTAGGCTCACCCCAATACCTAGATTAGCAAAGCTTAGAAATGACTGAAATTACGTTAAATTGCTATAATTGTTAGTACAAGTTTAAGCATCCTACTTTATCCAGTGAAGATACCATCACCTATCTGGAAATTTAATTCCTGAACTTACAGGCAGGTGTCAAGTTCCCAGTATCTCCTGTGCGTTTCATGAAAGAGTTAGGGCAGCTAGCCTGAACGCTGAGGTGACTTGGCTGCAGAGCAGCCATACGTCCCCTGGGTACTGTGGACCTGCCCTAACCAGCCTTACATTACCAAATCTATCCGTTAAGTTCTCCTGTCTTCAAGTACATCAGTTTGAAGCTAGCTCAAGCCCAAAAAGACTCAGCTATCAATATGATTGAGCACCCAATGCATAAACACGTGACACAAATAAAATGTTTAAGAGTCGCTTTTGCAATGGCTCTGCTTCCTTTGCCCGACTAGCATCTTGAACTGAGAAAAGTGGATAATTGCTCTCATCCCCCTGCAGCCTGATCTCCTTTATCAGATAGCTCATATTGCAGCAGCAGAATTAAATGGTTTACCACTGTATCTCTCATTATTTTTGACTTACTCTGAGCACGTAGGTGGGTGTACTGGCTCAATAGCCATGCAATCTTTCAATCATTTACAGCTCCTTATTTGAAAGACTTACATTAAAACAAAAATGCCACTATGGTGAAGGAGAATTTAAGTTATCAATTTCACATAGTTTTGCCATCCTGCTCCCTCAAAACATATGTGTAATGGATAAGACTTTCAGGAAATGAAGCATTCTGAAAGCCCGAACATGAAATACCTTATACAGGGCAAGTATTACTGGTACAAATTTTGTCAAAGAACAACTTCCTTCTAACCTTTAAGTATGAAGTCTGAATCCAATTTTTTTCTGCTTCTTAAAGTATTATCATGAAATGATAAGAATAGGAGTGGGCCTTTCATCGATTCCAACCTGTTCCACTGTTTAACCAGTCCGTTGCCAACTGTATTTCAACTCACTTTATCATCCTTCATTCTAAATCCCTTAATACTGGTTTCGAATTTTTCAAAAGCATCACCAGCTTTGCAAGATAGTCACTGCCCTTTGTGTAAAGGAATACTTCCTTGCTTCAGTACTGAACAGCCGAGCTTGAACGTTATCCCATGTTGCTCTGGATTCCTCCACCAAAGGAAGAAATTTCTATCCACTCTATTGTATCCTTTAATCATCTTAAGGAACTCAACTAGATCAACTCTTAATCTTCTATACTTGAAGTACAAGTCCGTCTACATAAGCTTTGCTTAGGATTTAACACCCGGACCCATCCTGGTGAATCTTTGCTGCACTCACTCTGTGACCATGATTTTGTTATAAGTTGTGACGACCAGAACTGCACGTCATAGTCCAAATTGAAGACTTTTGCAAATGCATCACCAACTCCACCTGCTGCACTCCCCCACCCCAATCATCAGCTTCTGCTTCTCTCACATTTCAATCAACAATAACAAAATACAGAATTGATTTATATCATGTAGAGAATGCATTATCCCAACAACGCCATTATTTTTGGATATTTATCGATGTCTACAGAAATGAATTCTGCTTCTTCGCTACAAGCACTTTATCTTTTACCCCAAATAACCATTGGCATCAAATGGGATTCATTGAAAGTGTGAAGCACAGCTAGGAACAATGGTCACTTGCTGATAAAGATAGGACATTTCATTTGAACAGAGACTTACTCCCCCAGCCAGGATGCTTTTTACTTAATCAGCAGAAGCCATCATCATGGAACAGAATCATACATTTTAAAAGTTAGATCAATATCCACAATTGTTCTCATTGACCAAGGCAGACTAAATGCACAATAAATGTCTGCCTGTGGATGAACTGAGAATCTTGCAACTGAGAATCGTACAAATTTAAAACAGAAAATTTAAATGTATTCTCAAACATATAACTGGAGATAGCTATCTAAGTACTCAGCTCCTTTCATAAGCTTATTAGTTCTTCATCCCCTATTTCCATAAAATGTGGACTGGAATGTTCATTCATAGCTAGTGTAACCTAAAGGGGAAAAAATGAATTCACAGTTGTGGCCAAGAATAGGAAGATCAATAGTAGAGAATTAGCAAAGAGACCTACTTCCAAGCCCCATCTCAATATACTTTTATCAACAACTTGCCAACTAGAAACAAAACCAGTGTATGGATACGCTGTAGTTATAAGAAGTGCCTGGCTTTCACTTTCACTCATTTAAATGGTAATGGAAACTGGGATAGTTTCTATAACTGGTAGCAAATTCATAATGGCAGCATTAAATGCAGGTGAAGAATTAAAGATCTATTTGATGCATTTAGAAGTAACTCCTAAACAAGAACCTCGGAGTGTGTATGCTTTACTTCAGGTTAATCCATGTCATTTCAATCTTTCAAAATGGTGAGCTTGGTCAACTATTTGTACTTGGGAAATTACCTAAATTGAGGATGAATTTCATCTGGACTAGGGCTCCCCTTCCACCAAACTAAGCGTGACTTGATTACAGTGTAAGAATTACCACTGCTCTACAACGTTTGACGTCCACTTCACATTTCTGCACTGGAGCATCTGAATGACTCCAAATGCCACAGAACTGCAGCAAACATTGACATAGTCTATTCCCTAGGTACATATCAAAAATATGTTTATTCCTAGGCCAGATAATTATGATGCAAGTCACCGCTGATTGCACAGGCATAAAAATACTGCTGATATTTTATGCATCTTTAACTATAGCATGCTTCCCTGCAGTGCATTGGTAACTCTTTGACATTTAGCATTCACTACTGCTAACTATAATAAGGGGTTTTGATTGCTTCTTTTGCAGATGCAGTTATATAATGACTGTGATCAGTTGCATAATTTCACCATACAGCCATTTTAACTTTGAAGATTTTAATTTGCTATTAGATTGTTATTGGCATACGTGGTTATTGGGCAAAGAAATCCACAGTCAAATCTTCAAGCTTCCATTGGCCTGACTGGTGAACAACTAGTTAATACGTCGTTAATGTCAAAGGTGAAGGTTTGACAGTAAGATCACCTGATGCTGCAGAATGTCACTCCCAAGTAGCTGAAACATTCAATTGCTTGTAAAAGAGGATGGGAATGCATAAGCACCCTGTCACTTCAGATGCAGGCACCGGCAGCTCACCTAGACAGGTGACGTGTTAGGACCCATGCTGGCAGCTTCCTGCTGAGTGAGGCTACAACAGCGCCTGACAAATTAAATGGGACTGCACTACCAAAATCCCTGCCAACAGGTCTAACAGTCAAGTGTCTAGCTGGCTGTTATCTGATGATTTCCTACACCTCACTCACTCCTCCAATAAGAAAACTTTTTGATACACTACATATAGTTTAGAGGATACACAACTGTTAAACAAAATTACGTGCAACAAATTATAAAAAAGAAACCAACATTTTTAAACAGAGAAAAACAAATGACCAATACATTAATAAAGTAGGTGAAAATGAATTTAGTTTCTGTTGATTAATTTTGAGGCACATTCTAGCTTAGAACTTTGGTTTTATGATCTTCTGAAGTTATCGAAACCACAATTTTATTGTGTCATTTTAATAACTAGAAGCCAGCCATTTAAGCAAGGCAAACCTACATAAATACATAACAAGGGTAATTGCTGCTCTGGTTTTTTGGTGTAGTAATAGTGAAATTACCTATTTTTTTCCTGAATGCATTTTTGATGTTTCTACAGACAGTCACCATGTCAACTCTTCCGTCAGAAGGGATGAGAATTAAAAAGATTTCTGTAACTCCAATGTGGTAAAATACTTGATTTTTTAAAATTCATCCTTAGCAAAAAAGCTAATCTTTGAATTTCAAACCATAAATGAAAAATTAATGTCACAAATTGCCCCCAACAATCATGATTTAAATTAAAATTTTAGAATACTTGGAAGATTATTAATGGGCATTCTATCACTAATCTAATCATTGATTTTAATCCTCTGTATCTTGACCCCAAAAAATTCTGGCCAAGATAGTTATTGTACACCACCCATACACCACAGACACCATGTACACTTTATTCAATTATGCTCACTTCTTGTGTGGCAAACAACAAGGACAAGTGATTGATAGAGTTGATATTAAAGCAATTCATTAAAAAAACGCTCATTTGAGCATCCCAATCACATTTCTATAAACAGAAGATGCCTGAGATAAACAATGTGCTTTCAGAAAGTAATACAGTCACGCCCCTTCTTAGCACCAGGAAATGTTTTGCCCACTCTTGTGAGTTTGCTCTTGGGCCTGAATGGCAAAGAACAACATCTCTCCTTTGTATGGATTTCAATCACACCTTTGTAGCACTGACTTATCTTAAAAAGCCTATGCACAAGAAGAATTGCAAGAAAAGCTGCTTCTGTTCTTGTCCAAGCTCTCTGGAATATGAAGCTGGGCAAGGGAAATAGGAGGCTGTTTAGGTGAGGTAAAGATGTGTTATAAAGGTTAGGCTGGACTGAGAATGAACCGCATCTCTTATCATTTTGCACATAGGCAAGTACATTTCAAATAACTGCCTCTAGGTATGGCTACCTCACGCTGAACCAGACTGGCAGTGGGGAGCTCAAGTCAGCATTTCCCCATACGCTCATCTGTAAAAACCTTCATACCAGCATCAGTCATGGCTTATGAGTGCCTGTATATCCTTCTTCAAAACTCAGCTGATGAACTATCGGCGAGAAATGTGCACACACTTCATACCAGCTGCATTGAGGGTTAGAATGCCCATTTTGCTAAATTTATAGAGCTTGAAATTCATTGGTGTCTATTTCCACGATCATCAAATGTCTGCTCCGTGGAAGTTCGGTCACACATGAAACAAACTGAACATTTACATTTAAATTTAAATATAAAATTCTGAAATTAAAAAAAAATGTACCTACAAATTCATTTGGGCTTAAAACTTTGATATATCAAAGTAATAGTTTTAAGACATATTCATCTTAACACTACTCTAAAAGGCAGGAGTTTTAAAAAATAATTTTATGAGCAGATTCTGAAAATGACCACAGATGTTTCATGTGGAAAAGAAGATATTCCCTTTCAGAACAGCAAAACTCAAAATAGGAAATCGATGTGATTACTCATGTTGCATAACTGTAATGCAAATGCTCACAGCAAAGAGAAGCTGGTGTGTAATTATGGTAAGACCCCACTCTTGACTTGTCGAGCTGAAGATAGTGTATTTGATAGCTGAATGGAGCAGAGTGTGGAGCAGCCACACAGGAGCTTTGTTATTTTGATAACCCCTGCTCAGACCCTTCAAGTTCCTAAACTGCAGAGGCATTCTGAGGTCTTCTAGCATTGTTCCCAAGAGTACTAGCAGACTGCCTTGCTGCTATCAGTAAGGGAGATACGGGTGATGTAAACATTTCACCCTGTGTATTCAGTGCCGTTCAGTGAAAGAAAGTGTTCAGCAGAATCATGGGAGGCTGTCAATTTCCCATTAGAAACAAAAAAGTAAAACTAGATAATGGATATGAACAGATCAAGCCTGCTGGGAGCCTGAAGGCTCGCTTGCCTCCGAACTTGACTCCTCCTGACTGTAGGTCAGTTTTACGCAAACAGAGTCTAACAGAAATGTTACTGAGGAAATAATAGCCATTTCCAATGATAATATACAATTTTAACACTGGCGCTCAGCTGATTTAGGTGGTCTGTGTGGACCGAGGAGATGTGTCAAGCAGGCTGCTGCAGTTAGGTAAGTCTTTAATGGGTAAGTGGCAGGCTCTGGCAGTCTTATTTCTGTTGTAGATTTGGTTTGTCATTGGGTATCCATTACCTGCCATTCATCTTTGATCTCTTTGGACAGGCCTGATCAAAAGATGTCATTTGACCTACTCCACTTGGCAGAAACTTGTAGAAGTCTCATAAAGGGGCATCCCTGCTATAAATAAAATGACATTATTATTTTTCTGTCCTATCATGTAGAAGAGACAATTATGATAATGCAGTGCCTGTCACTGGAAGCCCAGCAGCTTCCAGCTCCGATGCTAACAGCCAGCTTTTCCATTTGTTTCTATTCCTCCTTTTTTTTTAAAAAAAGGAATGTGTTTCCTTCATTTCTAGGTGGAGACTGAAGCAAAAAGAGAGGAGGTTTTCTACAGAGAAAAAAAACATCTTGCAATAAAGCTAAAAACAGCAGTGCTCTGAGGCAATTCAGACAGCAAAACACAAACCATTAAGTTTGTGCATTATCTTTTAATTTAATCTTGAATGATTTATAATCCATCACGCAAGGCTTCAACCATATCCAATTATTCTCTGCTGCTTGATTGACAAGAAAGGTGATTTATTAAGCTAATAAAAAGTGATGTGCACTGAGAGCATAAAAATATAACCAGCTGGACAAAGAGACTTTAAGAAAAACATATTGCATATAGTACTGCAGTAAATGAAAATTTGCAGCATGCATGAATAAGAAAATACAAAATATCACTAAAAAGTCATCTTGTGTAATTGTTCACCTAATGCAGCACAAATACTCAAGGGAAAAAGCAGGTTTAAAAGATGAATTGGGAACCGTCAGACTTCTCTTCATAAACAACAGGATACTACTTTAATGTCCAAGACGCTAGCTTGTTTCACTGAGCACCCACTTCAGAACTAATGATGCAATCAAAATTCAAGCAATCAGCCAGAATACATTGTGGAAGTGCTAGTGTTCAGAGCTGGCTGTACATTTGTTTTTCGGGCAAAAAAGAACTTCTCAAGAAAAATACCAAAGTACTGTGCTTGAAAAACAATTTACAAAATGAAAAGAGCACCCCTGCTTAAAGTTTAATGCAAGGATTAGTATGCAGAAGAACACAGAAAACACTAAAAATAATGCAGAGAAACAAAAAGAAATGTGGATCTCTGTGGCATAACAGTCTTCAGCAAGAATGGTAAACAACAAACCCACAGACTACCTTAGGAAAGACAAAGGATATTTTAGGTACTGAGGACATGTGAAGAAATTAAATACAAAGGATGTAAACAGGATGCATAATTAAGACACCACAGGGCCAGACAGGGCAACTGCTGCATGACACTGCACGTACATGATTATATGGAGCCATGTTTTTTGTTAGGTGTAGACAGCAAGAAATAACTGAATTGAGCAAATACATTGTGTTATCTCTCCTAATATTCCTAATATTGGGATTCCCTGACTGATTAAGCCAAGAGACAAAAGTTTGGATTTGTTTGACTTGTTTGGAGGTGCAGTTATAAATTCTTGGTACTGCTAGTCAGCTTTGTAGTAAAGGATGTGGGTGGGGGTAAAGGGATTGGGAGCTGAAAAGTGCAAAAGATATTTTCAAGTTGTTGAGATTTTCACACTATAGCATACACCCAGCTTGTCATTTTTTTTATTCCAAATAAAAGCTTAATTTCTTTAGGATATAAAATGCCTCCCAAAATTGTGGGCACAATGTTTTATGAAGCAAATGGGCCATAAATTTGTGTTCATATTTCATCCTCATCTACAACAAGATAATTCTGGCATTCTTTCCTTCAGGCTCCCAGATCACTCAAGTAAAACTAACAAAGTAGATGAACAATACTTTGACATACTACTTGGAATGCAAATGTTTTATTTTTGTATCCAAAAAAAAAACAAAATGTATGCATTGTGAATATCAGCAGGAGGTTCATAAAAACTCTAATACATTCTCTAAAGAAATGGTATTTGTGTGGAGATCTACACACTGATCATAAATAAATGAGATTTTTGACAGTTTAGCATAAAGCACATTGAAGTTATCTCTGATTCTTAAGAAAGGATTTCCCTGAAGGAATACTACAGGATGATGCTTAAAACTGTCACCTACTGATGTTGTACAACAAGTTAAATACAATTCATTAAACCGCTGAAATCTTTCAGCCAGTTTTAAAATCCCCTGCTGCGGAAATTGTGCCACCTGGTCTCAGAGCTTCCACTGTGAAACTGCGCTGTGTCTTTCAAACTTGCTTTGTATCTTCACATTGGTCTTTCAAATAGTATTCTTTAAATATGCTGAGGCTTCAAATGTTAATCAGTTTATAATTTTAAATGCTAATATCATTCGCACGAAACATTTTTCAGTACTCAGGGAGGTTAAAGCTAATAAGCAACAGCTTGTTACAAAAAGCAGCACAAGTCATTTTTATTTATGATTTATTTGATCATATTGCCATCATAAAAATTCATGACAAAATTAAGCACAACATAACATAGATGTCTGGGATTTGTTCTGGAACACAGGTGCCAGAATAATTTCAAATATAAAAGATAACAACAGAACATCTGAGAAGCAAAAACTGGACATTATGCTGATATTTTAAAGGTAGAAGATGTTCAGAGAGGCAAAAACTAAAAATCTGTATTATGATACACTTGATTCCAAGCATCCACCCAGTCAGTATTCCAACAAAATGCTAAATGAAGTATTCACAACACATATCCCGATTAGTAACATGTTAACATGCCTTTCTCAGAAAACTGTAATTTTCTTAAAGATATCAAATCTTCTGGCCCCATGAGTTATAAGCATAGACATTGTCTGCAGAATGCCTTATTGTTTACAATATTATTTTTCATCAAGTAACTTAAATTTGTGTGAACACTTGGGAGTGAGTTGAGATAAACTGAAATGGAGACAGGGCACAATTTTAACACAAGTTTGTATTCGGTCTGCACAAATTAGTCTATGTGAAATTAGTGTCACAATAATGCAGCTACATTTACGTTCTCGGCCTATGCTACTGACTTAGTAGCATTTTCTACGCTGAAGTCAAAGCAATTAAAAAGACACAACAAAAGCTTTACTTAATACTCAAACTTATACCCAATTCCTATCCAACAAATATGCAAAAGGACAGTTTCTGATAGAGATATATAATGATTGCTCTGAATAACTTTAGCTTTCACTTAGGTAACATTTTAATTATTTATGAATCATTCATGTTTGGGCCAGATTTTCATTCAGTTTTTGATTTATCAGGAACACACGAAATAGAAGTGATGAGAAATGAATGAAAAGAAACCTAGATTAAAATGTGTAACTTTAAAAAATAATGTTAAACATATTATTTTTCCTCCATATCTCAATCAATACTACTTATTATTACCTCTTTTGTTCCTGCTTAAGGAGCTGTGTCAATACACAACATCACTATCATCTCCCTGCTTTGGTAAGAGGCCACTTAAAGTTGTAATATTATTATCTAAAGACAGGCATTCTAATAAGTATAGAACAACTATTAAGCATCAGTGTTACTCTGATAACTTTGCTACGATAAGTGCAATTTAATGTTAAACTGCACTAATATTACAGTAATTGATTTCTGTGATCTACTCACATAAATCATGGAAATTCATGAAACTTCACTGGCGTAACTATATAATGCATCCAGAATTAATAAAGCCAAGAGTATTTGGCTTTAGTATTTCACTTTCAATATTAATATGATCAAAAGCAAGGAATCTTCAAAAGCACTTCAGATAAATATTTTAGCATAAATGTTAAAAAAATTTCCATTCTGTAATCAAGTATCTTGTTTCTGCTGGAGCTGCACAGACTACTCCACTGGTGACTGACTATTGATTATTGAAATAATTGATCCAATATTTTTGTTGGAATATTCCTATGACAGATAAAACATTTTTAATATCTGTTGAACAAAAAACCACTCTTCTCAGAGTTTGGACTCCAGTCCCACATGGGACAGATATCAAAATTAATTTAGATGATAAAACCCCCAAACATATCAGGATTATTCATGTTGAAGCAACAATTCTAACAAAATTCAAATTTGAATTTCATGGAAAGGACATGGCAAAGGAAATTATCTTGTTTCTCAATTCGCCGACATTCAAAATCTACATGTTATAATTTGCACAAAAATCAAGCCATAATTCTCCACTGAAATTTCACAACTCTTAATCAATCCTAATTTTATTCAAATACTGTAAATTGACTAGCTTCCTCAATTTATTTATTTACAGTGTATTATTGAATAATATTCTGCACTCATTTCTTGTTTCATAATACCTGCCCTATGGTAGTGTGCAGGTTTTGAACATGCACAGGACTGAGAGGGTTAAAAAGGTGGACATAATTTTAATATCCAAAAGCTGCTTAAAAGCTGGGTAGGCTTGTTTTGAACGCCAAAGAATAAAGAAATAAGCCATAGTTCTGTAAATATTTAATCCCATAAAGCGAGAGAGTAGTTAGTAAGGAACATGGATTTGTAGAATGACAATTGATGGGTAAATCTTCAGCAGACAAGACAAATTCTTACTGCATAAAGCCAAACATAACTGGTGTAACATTCTTAACTAAAATGAGAATTACAATGAATAAAACAAATGATCTTGAAACAGCTGTGATGATGGTTCAGACATACGGTTAACTCTCGGAGACCAGTATTTTCTCTTCAAAGATTATAAATAAAATCTTTTCAAATTATTTAAAATAAAACTGGAGGAGAGCAATATCTTATTGATAGAAACTAAGCTGAAATTACATTGCAATACTGAGAAATATTCAGTGGCTGCAATAGATGCTGGCCTCAATAACAACACCACCATCCTGTTAAAAATATTCTAATATAACAAAAATTCTCAGGCCAATACAGTATTTATGCCCAAAATTAATCTGCAGCTAATTTTGCTAAATATGCTACATATTGCAAATGTGTCTTCTACTCCACTTCTGAAATTTAGTTCACACTATAATTTACAACCTCTAATACATGGTACATTTAGTACAACTGACAGGGGATGCATTTCTAGGCAAAAGCATTAGGAAACATGAAAATTAAATTCATGACTTTGCACGTCTGTGCTGATATCTCAGATTTTCATTACCATTCAATAAACAAACATACACTAGACAAAAGTATATTAATTTTCTGACTGTCCATTTTGAATCTGGTATGTGGTTTGAAATCTACAGATCATATACACTACAATTAAGAATAATTTGTTGCTGACATGATATAGTTCTGACAATGTGTTGACACTCCTATTGTTACTCACCAACAGACCATACATTTAATATTTTAAAACAATGTAAATAAGCTCCAGTTTTCATAATACTCACATTAATTTTCAAATTTGGATATGTATTAGTTTAAGCAGAAATTTAAAAGAAAATAATTTTCATGTCTCAGTTTTACAGACAATAAGAGAATCTTAGTTGGGTTACGAAGCACAATAATAATGCTCTGCTTAACATGACACGAGAATGTAGATCATTGTACAGTAATGTATTTGGGACCAATTATGAATCAAACATGCTGTGCTTGTCGGTTGTATAGTTATGGTCACAAACCAGATTACTGAATGTCTTTCTTTCCTCAAGCACACTCTCTCCTTATCTACCCCAATGCTCATATTCTGTGAAAAAAGTATCATTATAATATATGAAATTAGAAGCGAGTGAAACTATTACACCTTACCATTACAACTCCTGTTTGTTTTCACACTTTACTGTTGAAAACCAAGAATGTGCATTAATCTAATGGACTTTTCTCTTTGGAATATGATTTCCAACTCGTACACTGGTTCCTTTCAGTGAGAGAGACAACAGGTAAGGCTGCACCAGACTTCTCTATTGGTGACTGAATATTGATTATAGGAATGATTGATTCAATATTTAGATACATTAAACCGCCATTAAAGTGGTCTCACTTCCTGATTAAACGTGCATTCTATGTCCTGTACAGTAACCACATCAATGTCACTCCATTGAACTCCTAACTTGTTTGGATCAGGTTTCTCAGCTGGTATGTTTGTAGCCAGCTAATAAAGTGGAATAGGAGGAGACTAGTTCTGTTACAGCAGTATTATTATAAGGCTTCACAGAGCAGCAGATGTGATTGGCCAAATCAAATCTCTGTACAGTCCCATGCTATCCTTGCCCAAACAAGCAGCTTGATGACAAGCTGATTATCCAATTATTTAAATTTTTGTCAGTAAAAAACATTAAGTAATTATAATTGATTTATCAGCACAGCCAAACTGCAGTACTTCTGTTTAGTAACCATCAGCATGGAGTATTTCCAATTGAATCTGAGTAGGTCGCTTTAGGGTACCAATTGTCAAGGATTCCCGATTTCAAAGGCTAACTTTTTACTAAAAAGGCAATCCTTACAATTCCAATTTAATTAGCAAGTTATATTTCATTGTGTATATAACACATCATCTTTCGGTTTAAATAGTTCGATTGCTTCTCAACGGTATCTCTAATTAAAAGTGGAATCACTGTTAAAATGCATGTGGATGAGCTATTAAACAGAAGCTAAATAATCAGAGTGGCAACAATCATGCACAGAATTATTTCACAGAGCAAGGATGATTTTCAAAGGAAAATAATACAGCATCCTACATAGATGACGGAAATCTGCAGCTAGGATTTGCTCTAAACCTCGGAAATTTTTCTGTAATTTCTAATCATTTGCCATTTAATGGTCCAGAAACCACTGTCAAAGTAACAGTCAGGCTAATGGTGCGCACTGTTACTTGTGCACAAATGCTACAGAAACTTTACATGTGAGACAAAAGTAAAGCTAAACTCAAGCATCTTGATGTTACACTGTGAGATGTATCATTGCACCACTATTAATGTTATTATAAAAGCAAACTGCTATTTGTCTTACAATGGAAATACAATGAACAGCATTAATTTGCTTATGGAACAGTTATGTGTTGAACTAGTGTCCATAAATTTGGGTTGTCCATTTCAACTTTAAAAAATTGCTGTAGTTAGATACTACCAGTTTAACAACTATAAATATGGAGTTTCAATACTTCATATTTTCATTGTGGGCAGCATAGTGATGAAGCAAGTTGAGCTGTTTCTCACCAGCTCTAATGACATGGGTATCTGTCCAGTGCTGTCTGTGTAGAGTTTGTATGCTCTCCCTGCAACTATCCTCTGGGTTTCCCAGTTTCCTTCACACCCCAAAGACGTGCAGGTTAGTGGCTACTGTACATTGCCGCAAAGGTAAGTGAGTGAGTAGTAAAAACTTAAAGGAGTCTTTGGGAATGTGTAAAGAATAAAATTAATAAAATTGGATTTGTGTATAACATTAGTATTGTGAATACATGCTTCATGGTCAGCAGAGACTTGGTAGTCTGAAGGACCTGGTTCTATGCTGCAAGGCTTTTTCATTCTATATTAAAGATATATTTAAAAAACAACTTGTCTTTCTATTTATTTTCTCTTCGACTTAGCCAAACACTTTTTCTGTTTTCATTTCTCTTGCTCTTCCTGAATTACCATTGAATTCAAACCTTCTAACTTGTATTCCTGTCTTGATCCTCTACTATGATTGGCTCAGAAGATGCACAGTTGCTTGCCCAGTCCCCCCAGGACCCCAACGCCGTCTTGCTCATTGTGATTTCATTAGTTTGCACCACATATGAATATTAAAAACCTGAACATGTGAGGATAAGGCTATCTCATGGCAGTTGCAGTTAGGTCCCTATCACAACCAACAATGGCTCTCCTGGATACCCTCACCATTGTTCAAACTGGAAATGAACCAGCAGAAGTTCTAGAGAGTTTCCTGGTGCCTGAGGGAAATACATTCCTGACTTTTTAAATGCTTCTGGGAACACAACTGAAAACTTATTTATGCTTTCCATTCCACTTCTACCTTGTGGGTGCACAGAGGATGTCAGAAACTACCCAAAGATGCTCACAAGGTAACAACTGTAAAGGTAGAGAGCAGGCAGCTGAAAGAAGCATGCAGTCTAAGACACACAGGAAACAACTGGTTAATGACAAAAAAGTTAAAATTCTTTGTCATAGCTTTCAAGCAAACAACACTAATTTCTTTAGCTTTTGCTCAGACCTTTCTCTTGAATGAGCCATGAATGCCAAATCATTTTTTTATTAATTAAAAAACTATGCACAACAGAGTACATATTTTATCAGCCCTCAGCTGCTTAAGTGTCTAGAAAAGACTGGGCTTTTTTTCAAGCAATCCAGAGCAAGTACTTGCAAGGGTCATATCTTTTTAATTATCTTTTCTTGCTTTGATTAATTATTCTGTCTGACAATAGCGTGTTTCTAATGCTATTCACCTGCCTTTGATGATTGACAACTTTTCTGTCTGATTCAAAGCAAACAGCTGCTGCCATGATTGCCTAGCAACCAGGATGTGATGGATGAGCCCTAAAGATGGATGGCTACAATAAATCATGTCTCTCGACTATAAAACAGTAAAAAGACAAGAATAAAACAGACCAAAAGTACCTTTTACCTCTGAAACTTTTCCATTTTTTAATTGCACCTGAAATAGACTTAGTATCAGTTGAAAGCAAAGTTTACACATGAACGAAAGGTGCAGTTTTCAATGCCATAACAACTACCTCCAATCCCATTCCACACCTCTAACTACCTCCCCAACCCCCACCCAATTTTTGAAAGTAAACGCAAAATTAGGATTTCCCTTCCTGATACATTGTAACATCTACAAACAAGGTCCCTGGAAAACGAACTGTTGGTATTAATAGGTGTTTGAACTTGTGCCACAATTTTCCCCACATGCTGTTACTTGTCCTTTATTAACACCTCAACTCTAAGGCTTTCTTTTGTTGCATTAGATGTATTGCATCCACTTATTCCACCCTGCACAAAACTTTTCTCTCCTGACTCTCTAATTAAAATGAATATTTCTCTTATTAAACATGATCTTTCTGTTCACTTACAAAAATGTGAGGCAGCCACATAATGACCAGCTGGTATCTGGTAACAAACAACTAGAAAGCAAAGTCATCCATCAAATTGTGCACATCTAGGCCTCCATTCCGTCCCAGCTCGTCCAACTCTCAAGTTACAGCTTTACACGGCAAGTCTAAATAATATTCAAAATGATAAATGGCACCATAAGCCTGATATCCATCATCAATCTTTTTTTAAGAAACATCCATCTTCAATAATGTACGTTTGAATCATGTGAAACCAAGAGCTCCCAGATTCATTTACACAACCCCCCAGCACGCTGTGCTGCCTGACTGATACCTGTCAGCTTGTCTCCTAAGTGCAAAATCTGCTGCAAGGGCTTAGGGAGTGGCGTTGTCGATAATAGCAGAGCACACAACCTCTTCACTTACTCTGTCAATCTTTCTCTCCCTCCTCTCTCTTTTTCTTTCCCCGCCCTCCACTTTACCCTCCTGCTCCTATCCCTCCCATAAGCGTGCACTTCCAAAATCAGCAATTCCTATTCTCAACTCTGTGCTAAGAGGAAAAGACAGTGCTGCACAAAACTGTGCTGTATTCCCTCCCTTCTGTCTGGCAGGCCCCATTTGATAAATGACACATGTCATTCTGTCAGAAGGAAAGGGTGGGTCAGTGATATATGACTCTGCTGAAAAGGAAATCGACTGTTTGGCATGGTGCAGCTATTCTCAACCAGGATCTGGTTTCAGAACTCTGAAAATGAAATCTACCATGTTTCAAGTGCACTCTGAGGCCAAGCTGACATGAGACCCGAGGACCTCTTCCTCCCTGCCCTTCAGTGTTTTGTAAAGTTGCTCCTCTGACGGAAACCACAAAAAAGGGCCTCCGTCAAACTCCTCCACAGTTACAATTAGAGTGGTGATACACAAACAAAGTTTCCCGACGCGCACTTCCTAGCAACAGGTAAAAATGCGCATGTGAACGAGCTTGGCATCTACACAGTAAAATTTTGAATTTTAAGAAAAAGAAACATTGGGACGGGCGTGGGCAGTTCTCTCATTCACCCATCCTTCACCATCCCCATCAACCCCAAGCTTCAGCATCCACAACCCCCCAACCTTTCATTAACTCATGGGTAGGTGGCACTTCTGAACCTCATTACTGAAAGAGGATTTATGAAGCTGAACCCAATGGCAAAGAAAAGGCATCTGTCAATAATTGCAGGGAGCTGCATTCACAGCTCAAGAAGCTTTGAAATCTCATTAAGTATGCAGTTATCAGGCATAAAGATCAAAAACATTACTCAACTCAGACAGAATCTTATGGAAGAACATTAATTAGCAACAGGCCTACAGTACAAAAACAGACTTCCACCAACACCTGCCCATCCCACTACCAGCGACACTCCCTCCCGTTGTAAAATAATTCCCAGCATCTGAGACTGATCAGCTACATGAAACTGGGGGGGGAAAAAAATATCAGTTGAGACAGTCTTGGCGGTAAAGAGAGAAAAGGAAGAGGCTGTCAAAGTTGAGAAGGATGTCAGCACGGCCCTGATTACAGGGGCCTACATAGTTCCCAGGCCTTTCATCATCTCTGCCATCAAAAACAGAGTCTGTGTCACAGATGGATGACTGATGGCTGCCAGTCTTCACTGACCTCGCCAAGCCTCCTGGGCCCCTGCTGGGATCTAGCCCTCAAGCAAAAGGCTTGATCTAGCAGGAAAAAAATTCTAGGCACATAGCCCAAACCTGGAGCTACATAAAACAGCACTCTGTTTCCTTTAAAAAGGAATCATAATTGGATATTTTTTTTCACAGAACGATTAATAACTTCTGCTCTGACTTAAAAATGGCTGCAGAGAAAAGTTGAT